>NC_081412.1:524423115-524593115 GCF_030272615.1 Cryptomeria japonica | reverse complement strand
AAACTAGGGTTTGACCTAAGGCAAACCCAAATCCCAACCCCTTTTCCTCTCTTTTATGTGTGTAGGTTGTAGGTGCACAACTGTGTTTGCAGAGGCGAGAAAACCCTTTTCATTTTGCGGATTTTTCGGAGGACCTTGGAGACTTTCAGCACGGTCCCGACAACTTTTCCTCAAATTCTAAGGGCAGCTTCATATCGACATATTATAGCCAGATCTAGGTGCACAGCTTCATCTCACACTTCTATCTCGAGTTATAATCAGTGCTACTTTTACACTTAACATAATTCAATCATTTTCCATTCTAAAAGAGGGGTTAGCTTGTCATTTCTATCTCAGTATCAATTCATTTAGCATCCAATCTATGTCCTACGAGATTGGATCTAGTGAATTCCCCCTCTTTTCAATGTAATGTGAACAAGGTTTTTGAAGGGAAATCCATAGTGAAACTTTATTCTCTCCTCAGAGGGAAGAAAAACTTTCCTCCCGATCTCTCCATCATTCAACCTTTTTCACCATTACAATATATATATATATATATATATATATATATATATATATATATATATATATATATATATATATATATATATATATATATATATATATATATATATATATATATATATATATATATATATATATATATATATATATATATATATATATATATATATATATATATATATATATATATATATATATATATATATATTGTAGCATCGAAAATTGTACACCCTTGCTAGGGTGATACAATTCCACGCTTGGTTTAGCACTCGCCTTAGTGTGTTTGCATCTTGCATTGTAATTTCCCTTTAAGCATTTAATCAATTAATTTAATTTAATCTAAAGCCATATTTCATGACTTCATACATCATAAAATTGGGCCCTTTACCCTAAGTGAGCCCCTTTTTAGTTTATTCCTTCAATAAATCATTAAATCATAAACCCTAATTATGTCCTATTTCGACCTTTAAGGCCCAATTTTGCATATCAAAACATCTTGAAATCAGCTGTAACTTTGGCATTTGCTCTAATATCATCATATCTAACAGCCCAAAAAATTTGGTGAAAATTTGGTCGGACCATGTGCACTTTGCACACGGTCCTCAATATTTTTCCTGAAATTTCAGGAGCATAATTCTATGATATTATAATGCTTACCACAATAAATTGGCAGGAAATTACAATACTAGGTCGGCATAAAGATGAAATTAAGATCTATGGTTTCATACATAAGAGCTCTCTTTCTTCATTTGAAGGGAATCAAAACTAAGATCTAAGAACAAGGAAGTTTTGGCAAAGCAAGCACAAGGAGCTTTCTATGTAGTGAAAGAGAAGCCTATGTGGAGTCTTCAACAACATTCAACAACATTAATCAAGAATTCATCAAGTATTTTTCAAGCATTCATCATAAATTAGGAGCCTTGAAGACATTGAAGAATAATAGGAGATCACCTACTGACGATTAGCTTGTACCCCTCCCTTAGGGGTTAGGTATGGTTTCATGTTGTTTTCATGTCTTTATATGAGCTTCATTATATCAATTTTCATATTTACATTCATGCTTTAGATCACTTTGCATAATTTATTTAGAGCATTTACTTTGTCAATTGCAGGCATTTAGGGTTTACTCTTTAGGGTTGCTCTAGATTGTTTGCATTCATCCTAGGGTCTTGCACACACACAAGATTCCTGCACACACTATTTTACTATACAAATTGGCTATTTGTGGAGGTGGAAATCACAAAAATAGGCATTTTACTGAGGCAAAGCCCTACATAGCCACCCAAACCCTCTCTTTTCAACTACAGTGCAGGTACAGGTACCCCAGAGGACTTACAGATCAGCAGAAGGCACAAGGACAGCCCAGAGGTCTCAGACTGCCCCAAATCCATCAGGGATAGGAGCGTGGTGCCCCGGTCCTGGTCAATTTAGCTCATTTTTTAGCACCAGGTACACATTCAGATTCCTCCCCCTTCTCTGCTTTCAGTATTTCAGTTTCAGATCTATGAGTTTTTGCAATTTCAGTTCATATATGCTTCATTGTTTATCTCCTAGTCTAGTTGATCAATCTTTCACATCTTATCTTCATTTACAACAAGAGGAATAGGAACTCTAAGAGACAATCCTTGGCTCTCTCTTTCTCACAAGAACTAGCCAAAGTGAGCTATCTCCATAGGCTCTTTCATATTCCCAATGTGTTGGCAAAAGTGGGATTGGGTCCTAGTCACCTAGTCTCGCTTTTTCCCCTCCACATTTTGGTGAACCCGAAGTGAATCCAATATTCTTTAATTCTGATTTATGTTCTTAGATCTGAGTGCATTTTCCTATTTCAAATTCAAATTTACATTTACAAGTTTCAATTCCTTGCAAACTTAAAAAATTTAGAGGTCAATTTTGTTAAAACCTTAATTTTTCAATTCAAAATTGAACTTGTGAATAGCTTAATTTTGATTATTAATTTCATATCTGATTTAGGAACACATTTGACTCATAAATTTCACTTTCTAAATCAGCATTTAGAGTGTTTTCATTGGTTAAAATTGAACATTTCCTTCTATTTTGCATATGTTATCATTTGAAAGAGGAAAATTGTTGTCATGATGCATTCATTTCATAAATGTGATAATGGGTTAGCTTCCCTTGCTTCAATTTTTCCATCTCTTAGAGAACCTCCTCCTATCTATGGCAGGATTTTAGTACCTAAAAGAGTTGTTATCAACCCCTTCAAAACTTTTCCATTCTCTAAGGATGAATATTTGAGGAGTGATCTTGACAATTCTCCTAAAATGTGCCCATCTCATCTAGCTATCTTAGAGGAAGAGGATGATATCATAAACACTTTTCTTAATGTTACTTTACCTTCTTTACATGATGCCTCTCTAATTGAAAAGGTATCGATGGAGATTGACTTATCTTCTCCTAAATTTGGTATTACCAATGGGGGTAGGTTAGTGCAACAAGAGGTTATGAGCACTTATTTCAAAGATTTCCTTTCTAAGCATGAATATTTGGAGAAAGATGTTCATCTCCCTCCTAAAGAATACTCCCCTCATGAGGATCATTTTGTGCAAGAAGATGTTATTGTCCCTACTTTTCCTAGTGATGGCATTTCCTCTTTTGACTTCAACAAAATTCCCACTAGAGATGATGCATCAATGAGAAATGCTTCTCCTTGCCCCGAAGCTTGTCTTACCCATAAAGATGCTTTAGAAAAAGAAGATGAAATCATAATCAATTCCCTTAATTCTCTCTCCCCTAAACATCCTATTGAACACATTTTGAGGCAAGAGGATGATTTAAGCACATGTATTTATGCTCTCCCTCCTAAGGATGAAGAGTTAATAAACAATGCTACCCCTTCTCCCAAAATTGGCAATAACAATAAGGACATTTTTGTGCAAGATATTTCTAATAATTTTTTCAATGACCTCACTATTTTAGATGAACCATTAGAAGAAGGTGTTGACTATTCTTTACCCTATGAGAGTAACTCTCTTGATATCATCTCACCTTTCATGAATCTCAATCATTTTTCCTCTAAAGGTAAGGCATCCCCTTCTCCTCAACTAGGTTCTACTCATAAGGATACCTTAGTTCAAGAAGAGATTGTTAACATCTCTTTCAAATGTCTCCCTCTCAAAGGCGAGACTTTAGAGAGTAACATTGATCCTTCTCCTAGAGAGTTTATTCCCCATGTAGATCCTTTGATGATAAAGGATGATATGACATTTCCTACTAATAATATGCCTTCTTTAACATCAATGCCAACTTCTAGTCTATCTCCTAAAATTGATCTTATCCATGATAACATTTTAGGCCAAGAAGAGACTATCAATAATTCTTCCAACAATCTTGTCCATTCTTCTTCTAAAATTTATAAGGACGCCTTTGATATTCCTAAACCATCTTCAATCAATTTGATGCATGTGAATGATACACCTAATAAACCCCTCTTCACAGTTCAAGGTGCTTGTCCTTCTCAAATTTCTCAACATAAGCCTATCTTAGTGGTTCAAGGTGGTTATGCTAATGATTCTTTTTGCACTCCTAAGAAACCTATTATTATTGTTCAAGGAGGTTATCCTACTAAGAGCCCTTGTGAATATGCTAAGAAAATCACTAGAGAGAATTATAATACGGTTGCACATACTTACAACACAAGAAACAATAGGCAACCTAGTTATCCTCTAGTTACCCCAACTTCACTTCCTCCCTCTCAATCTACTTTTCCACAAGCACCTTGTATATCACAGACTCTTAGTAAGGAGTATGATCTCATTGAACAACTCAAAGCTACTCCTGCCAAGATTTCTATTTGGGATTTAGTTCAAACTTCACCTTCTTATCATGGTATGTTACAAGATTCTTTGAAAAACATAGATGTCCCACCTATAGTGACACCTAATAAAATGGATTCTTTGATTGATCCTATAAACAAAAGCAAAGCTCAAATTGTATTCATGCAAGATGAGTTACCTTCTCATGAAATCCAACATCAATATGATCCTCTTATGATTGTGGTTATTATCAACGATACTACTATAAGATGAACCCTTGTGATTTATTGGATAAGATTAATTTGGATCGTTCTCTCATCGAACCCACTTCTATTTCTATTCGAGGCTTTGATAATGTTTCTAAACAATGTTTAGGTGTCATAACCTTGCCCGTTAAGGTAGAACCTGTTATTTTACCTACACCTATTCATGTCATGCCTAGTAATTTGACATATAGCCTTCTATTAGGGAAACCTTGGATTCATAACATGCAAGTTGTCCCCACAACTTTGCATAGGCAAGTCAAGTTCATTTACAACAATAAGACATACACCTTGTTAGTGGTTAATCTTAAAGAACCATTAAAAGTTGTATCTTCTTGTTCAACTACTTCCCATTCTTCTCCCAATCCTCCTACTTCTTCAAATACATCTATTTCCTTTAATGATCTTGTTCCTTCTAGTACTCCTAATTCTTCTACTCAATCGGAATCTCCTCCTAAGGATATCTTTTCTCCTAAAGGATTTCTCTCAGATGATGATTGGGGATCTCTAGACTTTACCCCTACTTTTATGGGAGAGTATAGAGTATCTTGGAAAGAATCTAAGACTGAGAAGGAGAAATCTAAGGAGGAACCTAAAGAGAAACCCACTTTATCTAAATAACTAAGTAACCACTTTTGTGGTTGCTTCTAATTTAGATAATTCTTCAAATTCTTCCTCTAATTCATATAGAACTGAGAGCTATGAGGCGCAACCATCTCTTTCTGATTTGGCATCCCTTTATGGTCCTGGTTTTCACATTTTAGCTAAGAGTGGCTATGATGGCAATGGTCGTGGCACAAATGAACAAGGAATTAAAGTTCCTTTAGAACATCACACACATGAAGATTCATTTGGACTTGGATATAATCCTTCTAAGCCCACCAAAGCATCTAAAAAACCATCTCTCAATGTGAATCCTATATTTAGTAGTGATGATGACCTCACCTCAATTAAATCATCCTCTACTTCTTTCAACACTCATCCACCTCATAAGGAAATCTTAGTGATGAACAAATCTCTTTATGAATTTCCTAAAGAGATTTCAAATCCCACTTATGATACTTTATCTTCTACTCATTCTAAAATCCCTTCTTCTAGGAATAAGGCTCTAATGAATTACACTTATTCCTCTTCTAAGATTCATTGTGTGCAAGAAAAGTATGAATTAGTGGCCTATTCTTCTCCTATAAACTTCTCTCTTTCTAAAGACTCTTTAACATTCATCATCTTATACATGTTTTAAATCTTACTTATAGTGAAGCATTTAACATGTCATATTCAAATACCTCATCCAATCTGTCTTGTCTTTAAATAACATTAATGGCTATTATGTTGCACATCATTATTTGACATTGGTAGCTCACTTACTGGGGGCTCATTGTCATTCATGATGGTACAATTTCACGTGCAATCATACTTTTGGAAGCAACATAATAGCCTATTTCTATCTCTTCTCCCTATATATGAGGGTCAAGAGTGACTTCAAACATCTCTCCTTAAGATTAAAATTTCCCCTTTGTGAAGTAGTGTCTTCTATAAGGATTTCTTATTGATTGTAGAGGTGTATTCATATTTGAATTTCTTCTCTCATATTGGAACAAGCATTCCTAATGGGGATCTTAAGTACATATCCTTAATTGGGACCTCCTCCTTGGTGTTGGAATTCTTTGATCATTCATCAATTTATTTTCTTCATTGAGTAGTATCTTTTATAATAAACCCATCAATTTTGTGCATGTGGATATCCGTGATGAGAATCTCTTGTCTTATTTTAGAAGAGTGTTGCTATAAATAATCTCTCTTTGATGTCATTTCAATCCTCCATTTTTTTCCAATTTCCTTTATGGAGTTGCATTTTTGGATTATATCTCTTGCATTTTTTCCCATTTAAATCTTTCACCTTATGTTAGAGAGCTCTCAAATCCTCACACTCTTTGTTGTGTTGGAATAGAGGTTTAGTCATCTTTCTTACCAAATGATTCTCCATTAGTTTTTGATCTTGTATCAAATCTTCTTGTGAGCATTTGTCATCAATCTTCTTTCACAATTCGATATGGTAAACATGATACCCCGTTTCAACTCACTAAATTAGCAAGCTGAAACAAGGGGGCATATAGCTACCCTCAAATTTTCATCACCTTCCTTAGTAATAATTTAGGCGATTTTGTGATTTTATCTAAACATGTGGTTTTGTAGGGTGCGGTTCCTAACTGTGTACTATAGATACTGTTGGGGGCTTCGTCTGACAACTTGTGGATATATCTTTTTTCATGAATGTTTACTTTTCTTTACTTTAGCTTCCATATGCCCATAGTGTCATATTACTGCTAAAGCCCGGGCTAAATGTAGGATCATAAATTGTACACCCTTGCTAGGGTGGTGCAATTCCACGCTTGGTTTAGCACCCACCTTAGTGTGTTTGCATCTTGCATTGTAATTTCCCTTTAAGAATTGAATTAATTAATTTAATTAAATATAAAGTCACATTTCATCACTCCATACATCATAAAATTGGGCCCTTTACCCTAAGTGTGCCCCTTTTTATTTTATTCCTTCAATAAATCATTAAATCATAAACCCTAATTATGTCCTATTTTGACCTTTAAGGCCCGATTTTGCATACCAAAATATCTCAAAATCAGCTTTAACTTTGGGATTCTCTCTAATATCATCATATCTAACGGCCCCAAAAATTTGGTGAAAAGTTGGTCGGACCATGTGCACTTTGCACACAATCCTCGACATTTTTCTCAAAATTTCGAGAGAATGATTCTATGATATTATAATGCTTAACCCCAAGAAATTGGTAGGAAATTCAAATCATAGGTCGGCCTAAAGACAAAATTAAGATCTAGGGTTTCATACATAAGAGATCTCTTTCTTCATTTGAAGGGAATCGAAACTAAGATCTAAGAACAAGGAAGTTTTGGCGAAGCAAGCATGCAGAGCCTTATATGTAGTGAAAGAGAAGCCTATGCAGAGTCTTCAACAATATTTAACAACATTCATCAAGCATTCATCAAGTATTTGTCAAGAATTCATCATCAATTAGGAGCCTTGAAGATATTGAAGAATATTAGGAGATCACCGACTGACGATTGGCTTGTACCCCTCCCTTAGGGGTTGGGTATGGTTTCATGTTGTTTTCATCTCTTTATATGAGATTCATTACATCAATTTTCATATTTACATTCATGCTTTAGATCACTTTGCATCATTGATTTAGAGCATTTACTTTGTCAATTACAAGCATTTAGGGTTTACTCTTTAGGGTTGCTCTAGATTGTTTGGATTCATCCTAGGGTCTTGCACACACACAAGATTCCTGCACACAGTATTTTACTATACAAATTGGCTATTTGTGGAGGTGGAAATTACCAACATAGGGGTTTGATTGAGGCAAAATCCTACATAGTCACCCAAACCCTCTCTTTTCAGCAACAGTGTAGGTATAGGAACCTCGAAGGACTTACAAATCAGCAGAAGGCACAAGGACACCCCAGAAGTCTTAGAATGCCCTAAATCCATCAGGGACAGGGGTGTGGCACCCTGGTCCTACCTAGGATAGGGGTGTGGTGCCCTGGTCCCCCTCAAATTCAGTGATTTTTGATAGGGTGCAGACTCAGGATCTCAAGATTTCAGCCCTTCAATTGCAGCTTTCTGTCAGATCATCAGGGACAGGGGCATGGTGCCCTAGTCCTAGTCAATTTGGCTCATTTTCCAGCACCAAGTACACATCCAGATTCCTCCCCCTTCTCTTCTTTCATTATCTCAGTTTCAGATCTATGAGTTTCTGCAATTTTAGTTCATATATGCTTCATTGTTTATCTCCTAGTCTAGTTGATCAATCTTTCACATCTTATCTTCATTTACAACAAGAGGAATATAAATCCTTGGCTCTCTCTTTCTCACAATAAGTAGCCAAAGTGAGCTATCTCCCTAGGCTCTTTCGTATTCCCAATGTGTTGGAAAAAGTGGGATTAGGTCCTAGTCACCTGGTCTCACTTTTCCCCCTCCACACACACACACACACGCACACACACATATAGTAGCATGTGTGTGGTAGAGAGATTATGTGTGAAAAAGAGATTGAGAAATTATATGAGGTGTATATGAAGAAGATAGTAGAGTGTGTAGTGTGAATTGCAGACATCGAAGGAAAATTGTGTTGCAGTGGTGCAGTAGTTCTTCACCGGACCTGCTGCAGGACAGTTGTACAAAGATCTTTAACCAGATTTGTTATAGGGTTTGTGAGTTGTGATATGAGCTTAATCTCAGAACTGATCTCATGCATTTGGAGATGCAATCCTTTTCAATTCAACCTTTTTTGTTGTAGTGAGCATTCCGACAATGAGTTGTTCTTTTGTATATTTGCAGTGAGCAGTCCAATAGTGAGCCATTTTTGTAATCTGGCAGTGAGCCACCCAGCAGTGAGCAACTTCTTTGTAAACTCCATATAACTATTTATAT
Source organism: Cryptomeria japonica (assembly GCF_030272615.1). Classification (NCBI taxonomy): domain Eukaryota; kingdom Viridiplantae; phylum Streptophyta; class Pinopsida; order Cupressales; family Cupressaceae; genus Cryptomeria; species Cryptomeria japonica. The sequence continues at coordinate 524,584,102 of NC_081412.1, read as the reverse complement.
TCCCCCAAGGTTAACACTCTTTGTGGTTTTTCCCATTTGAGATTTCCACGTATAAAATTCAGTGTTTCTCTTGTGGTTGTGTTCTTGATGATTATTCTATTTTTGCAATTTTATATTTGTTATGTATCATAAATGAAGTTTGATATTCTGCGAAAGATTAAAGTATTGGTAAAAGTTTCTTTTTATATATATTTACGAGAATATTGATTCACCCCCACCCCCCCCTCCTCGTACTTTGGTCCTTTCAACCTAGTCAACAATTGATATCAGATCTTTGGTCTCTTGCTTGAAAGCTTAACTGCTTGAGGGAGATCTGTGTTGGTTGAATCATGACACCTATATGCATGACCAAAGATGTTCAGTTGGATGAAGATTTAATGACAACCCTTGAAGATTTGGAAAGTTTTGAATCAAAGAATGAATAATTGAAAGAGAATGTGAAGATAGCAAATGAATGTGTGTAGAAGCTAAGAGAGAAAATATGAAAAATTCAAACTGAGGCATAAGGAGGTTAACAATCAACTGAAGTAGGTGAATGAGACTATTAAAGATATAATGCGGAAGATTGAGGAGAAAGATAAGATAGAGTAATCCTTTATAGAAACAATCAAGCTGAAATCTGAAGAATGTGAAAAGCTAGAGCAAGAGGTGAAAAATGTGAAGGCAAAAAATAAAATCCTTGATAGCAGTAAGCTCTTGGAAGATTTGATCAACATGCAACAAATTAACTTGAATAAGACCAAACTTGGCTTTCAACTCGGTATGTGTTCAAATCAAAATGACAAAAAGGAAAACAAAGAGGTCAAAGCTAAAGTGGAGAAGAAGTCAGAAGATAAGCGAAGATCCCAAAATCATAATTCTAATGCAAGAAGACCGCCAATTCGACAACCTAATGCAAAAAGGTACCCATCTTTTAATGGCAATTGTTTTCAATGCAATAAATTTGGGCATAAAGTAGTAAATTGTAGAAGCATTCAGTGTTATAGTTGTAAGAGGTTTGGTCATAAAGCAAATCATTGTAGAAACCATGGTATGAGTTAGAATCATAATCTGATTGAAGCAAACAGGAAGAGTTACAAATTTTATGGATATTGTTATACTTGCAATAACTATGGACATAAGGCTAATCAATGCAGACATAGATCACATTCGATAAGATTATAAAGGAAGGGCATCAGTTGTTTCAAATTCAATCAGTCTGGACATTATGCTAATCAATGTAGAAATGGAAATGTTGAGAAATCTGTTGAGAAAAGTGTAATGAAGAATGGTGAAACAAAGAAGAAAGAAAATTTGGTCTGGAGAAAGAAGAGTGAGAACAAAGGAAGTGAGTTTGATGTACCGAAATCTGGTGCAAGCACCTCTTCATCCGGTAACTGAGTATAGTGCTTTGGGTCAAGGGGAGTTCCTTTTGAAAGAAAAACCTTTTGCCCTCCTCATCTGAGTGGATCATGTCATTATTCCAGCATGACTATTCTTTAAGTGCTTTAAAAGTTATCTGGCAATCGAAGGAATTTTGCTATCATCGATAAGACAGTTCTTGGCGATAAAACCCTAAGGGAAGTATTTTTGGTAAGATAAGTATCGACTTTTTGAATTCATTTTTTCATTATCAGTTATTTGTGCTTAAGAATATTGGAAGTAGTAGAGGAGTATCAGAACAAGAGAGAAGAGCTAGCAATAATGGAAGGAAAAATGATCATCGGAGAATCTAGCAATGAATAAGGTGTTCCTAGATGAATTTAACCCAGAGAAAATCAAAGATGTTGAAGTTGGTTTGAGCTATGTTGAGTTGCAAAGAGTGAAAGGAATGGAAAGAAAAGGTTTGAATCTTTGGACAAAATTTTCCTAGTTAGATAATGTGGAGGTTATTAGGATGATCCTTAGCCGTGTACAAGATGATAACATCATGTTAGATAAACCCTACCCCATCTCGAAGGAGGCTATCTCTGCAACATCAATTTGTGTGACAATGGAGAAGTTCCGGCAAAGAAGTCAATCTTGAACAAAGAAGTGGAAGCCCTAACTAGCATGAAGGGTGATTGACGAGCATTGATCATTAACATTATCATCAATCCTATGGTGAGGTATGTAGCCTACGACATTTCTTATAAAATCTAAGGGAAGGTGTCACCTTGGCAATTGCAGTATACATGGCACATATGCTTGTGATGGAAAACAAATCATTCAACTTTTATGAATTGTGAGAGCATTGTTGTTAGAGAATGTTGAGATGACAAAAGAAAGGAATTATACTTTCCAGTTTGGTTTATTGCTTGTGAATTTGGTTATGTATTGTTTGGGATCCCTTCTAGAAAAAGACAATATTATATGGGATTTTGGTGTTCTGATTGGAAGATAGATATTTATATATTTGAACAGTTTGAACAATAAAGAGGAAGTTTGTGATGCCTATTTCAAATTCTTTCTAGACACATGGAGTGTTGGCCGGATATCTTTTGTTTCTAGTTCTGGAGTTTCTTCCTCCGAAAAGAATAAAAGAAGACAGTTTGTTCCTGTCAGTATTCTGAAGTCAAAGAAAAGTAAAATAGAGGATATTGTAGTGATTGAAGATCCAAAGTCTCCTATAGTTGGAGGAGATTCGATAGTTGCAGAGTGGGAAGTTGGGGAATCAAATGATGAATCTAATTTGCTGAAATTAGTGGTTGGAGTGGATGGAATCAATAAAATTGGTGTGATTTGGCTGACTTCAATTGAGTCAGATAGAATTGAAAGCATTATATTGAATCATTTGATCCAGAATAACATGAGCATTGAGAATATTAGTAATTTACTTCTAGAATCTTTGAATGAGGTTCTAAAGGAGAAGTTCTTTGAGCAATCTGTTGAGGGTAGAATATTTGAAGAAAAGGGTTTGGATATGCAGAATTTGCTAAATGAACATGTTGATGGGCAAAAGATCTTATTAGCATGTATTGAGGAATTGAGGAACTGTATCTGCAATGCTAACAAAGTCTACAGGTATTGTATCTCTGGGCCGGTAGTTGCAATGAAGCACAAAAGAAATTGATGACATTGAAGATGAGTTGATAGCTCTAGGAAGATATTTTAATTTTCTAGATGACAAGGATGGTGAGTAGAGGAAAAGAATCAAATTTCTCCAAGTTGAACTCTTATTCTTGCAAAGGCAAAAATAAAACTTTATGAACATGTTTGGAAGGTGAAGGAGATTGTTGAGGCTAAGTTGGAGCATTTTTCAGCATTGCTTGGAAGTGCAATTGAGTATGAGCAGAACCCATCTGCTCTAGATAATTTTTCTCATACAGTTGATCTATTTGTGAAATGTAGAAGCCTTTCAGTCAACATTAAATTGGCCATAAACTCTTGGGAAGTTCTTCTTCCAGATCTGAAGGAGAAATACAAGCTTATCTTTTCGAAGAATAGTAGTTGAAGGTTCTTTCTGATGTTGTATTCAATTTTTGACATTTTTGCAGTTGTGTATATATTTTATTCTTTTGTTTTCTTTTCGTTTTCATCAAAGACATCCTTTGTCCTTGATGTCATAAGGGGGAGAAAGGAATGTGGTTTTTGGATTTGAGGAGTTGCATGAGTAAGGGGGAGTTGTGTCATATGCAGATATGTTTTGGATATATTTTGACATCAATGAGAAAGGGGGAGGTTGTTAGACTTGTGTAAATATTGTTGTCAATGATGTCAAACTAGATATTCGATTTAGACTGGACAATATATATAGTTTTGTGTTATCTGGATTGGTCTGGATACTACATGCAGTCGATATGTGCAGTTCTTTGTTATGGACAAATGTTATGATGAAGTTAGATCGAGGTGATATGATGAGGTAGTCTTTGGAAGATCTTCATTCTAGAATTTTGAGTTCTCATTAGTCTTGGTATCAGTTATGAGTTCTAGTATTAGTTGTTTTGGTCAAGATAATAATATCTCTTTGATTTTTGTGTTGCAGTATTCTTGGTATGCATGGAGTCTATATCTTTAGAATATTGGAGATGTTATTCTTAATTTTATAATAATGGGTCAGTATATTTGGGTCAAGATGACCCTATCCCCTTCTAGTAATATTAGTATATGCATTATCAAATGAAGTGTGAAAAGGGAAGTGTGTATAGATCTTGTGGAGGCCGATGTGAGTGTCTCGTTTATGTTGGATATTGAGTTGGGCTTGGTCGACACACTATTTTGTGTTTGCATGTGTGTGGTAGAGAGAATATGTGTGAAAAAGAGATTGAGAAAGTATATGAGGTGTGTATGTGGAAGATGGCAGAGAAGAAGAGTGTGTAGTGTGAATTGCAGACAACGAAGACATATAGTGTTGCGATGGTGCAATAGTTCTTCACCGGACCTGCAACAAGATATTTTTACAAAGATCTTTAACCGGATCTATTGTAGGGTTTGTGAGTTTTGATCTGAGCTTAATCTTATAATTGATCTCATGGATTTGGAGATGCAATCCTTTTGGTAGTGAGTCATTCTTTTGTATCTTTACAGTGAATAGTCTGACAATGAGACATTTTTGTAATCTGACAGTGAGCCATCTGATAGTGAGTACTACTTTGCAAACTCCATATAACTAGTTATATTCTCTTGAGAGTTATCACTCTTAGTGGTTTTTCCCATTTGGTTTTTCACGTATAAAATCTGGTGTTTCTCTTGTGGTTGTGTTCTTGATGATTATTCTACTTTTGCAGTTTTATATCTGTTATGTATGATGGATGAAGTTTGATATTCTGTGGAAGATTAAAGTATTGCTAAAAGTTTCTTTTTATATATATCTACAAGAATACTGATTCACCCCCCCTCTCAGTATTTTGGTCATTTCAACCTAGTCAACATATGGCTCCCTAAGTAAATTATTGATTAGGTCGACCTCTAATGGTCACATTGAGGCATGGGGACCAAAATCCATTAGGGGGGAGAGTGCCTGGTCCTATTTAAATTGCATCTTGTTTAAGGGGGACCATGGTGTCCAGGGTGCCTTGGTCTAAACAGGGGCACCCAAAGCACCCTTATCCTCCCAAAATAGGACAAACAAGGTGTTAAATAGGAGGGAAAGGTCCTAGGATGGGGCCCACTTAGCCACGTAGTAGGGTGACATCAAATTTGGAGTAAAATGGGCCAAAACAGGCCTTGGGGAGAGCTAGGTTGGGACACACTAAAGTAGGGGCACAAGAATGAGGTGTGAATTATACTAGTTACAATTTATGACGCTACATTTATCCCCCACTTTAGCAAGAGTATAAGCCTGTGCAAATACTTGTGATAAAGTAGAAAGATGAGGAAGAAAGAGAGGAGCAACTAGGAGCAAGATCACAAAGAGATAAGACATCACTAATTCCAAGGAACCAAGCCCCCAAATCTTAGGATCTTAACTCATACAATCAAATGAAAGGGAACACAAAAAGAGACAAGGACAAAAAAATTCAAACAAAGACAAAAGACACAACACAAGGGGTTAGTAGTAAAACAAAAGATCCAACTCAACTAGTTGAAGAGACCTCAATCATCAAAATGTCTCAATCACTAATCTCATTTTCAGAATGCTATTACAAGAACACAAGTGGTCACATTGAAAGGTAAAGAGCATGCATAAAAAAGATGAACCATGATCCAACAACTAGCAAAGTATAAGTGTTGGTATTCTGGCGCATTTTGTATGACTAGTGAATGATATGGTTGTCATTGTTGAAAACATCATCTCCCAAGTCTTCACAGTCTATCGGTAGTAAGTTGACCAATATACAGAGGTTAATTGGCTAAGCAGTGAGTTGACTGGCATGAAAGAGGTCAACTGACAAGTAGTGAGTAGACTGGCACAGAAGAGGTCAACCGGCTAAGCAGTGAACAGATCGGTATACAAAAGGTAATCAACTAGGTAGATTTTGATCGGTACACTGGTAGAGTCTGTAACCGATAGACTGGTAATGTTTAGATAACATCCAGTTAAACCGATAGTCTTCTCCAATCAACCGGCGGACTTATCAGCGTGAACGACTGTCTTGACAAAGATTCCTGCAATGATTTCAGGAGAGTAATTTAAGGCGTGGTAATAGAATTTTGAATCCAATGTTTTGGAGGGAAAGTTGGCGACAGAGAGAAAGGGTAATAAATTCACATGACCCATTCTAATGATATTGTTGTTAATACAAAAAATGATAATGTGAAAGTGAACACAGGAGGAGTAGAATAGAGTGCAAAGCCGAGTGATAGAGGATCGACATAGAGTAGAGCCAAGGATCAATAAATCGACAAAGTGCAGAGCCAAAGGTATTTTTCAGGAAACAGGTGTTGTGCAGAGCAGACATGATCGATGCAGATATAGTATGATTCTCAGTGTGATCTGATCAAGCTAACAGTAGCCACTTCAACAAATCAACTTTATGTTGCTTTCCAACCATTACAACTAAAATCCCTTAATAGGGTGGACTTTATCAGGTCCCATTGTAAAAATCCCTTAATCGGGTGTCATCTTAATTGATGATCTTAAGACCTTTAACAGGGTAAAGGCACTAATAGGCCCTAGACAAAATCCCTTAACAGGGTGGCACCTAATAGTGTCCTTGTAATCTCCTAACAGGGATGGCTCCTCACCGGGCGTACTCTAGAAGAGTACAAATTTTGTGAGTTCCTACTCACACTGTGGTTTTCTCCCATTTGGGTTTCCATGAGACAAATATTTGTGTCACTGTGTATCTTTTCATGCATGCTTATTCTTCTGCAGTAATTATTTATATTGATGAATGTTAAGTTAGTGAAAACTTAAGTTAAAAGTTTTAATTTGGTAAAATTGGTAAAGTGTTGATTCACCCCTCCCCTCTCAGCACCGGTTGGGACTAACAATATGCTCATGGGGAGAAGGAAGGAGAGAAATTGGATGCCATGGGCTAGCAAGTTGTGTTATGCTAGGTGATGTATGAGAAGAAGAAGCAAGAGAGAACATGGATTCCATGAGCTAGCAAGTGGTATCGTGCTAGGTGATCCACAAAAACATGAATTCTCATGGGACAACAAGTTGTGTTATGTTGTGTGATCTGTTATATACTTGGTTAATCCCAAAGACACTGAGAGGGGGGGGGTTGAATCAGTGTTTGACTGGTAGATGAAAGATTTAAACTTATTTGCAATACTGTAATTGAAATTAATATACCAGTAAGCAAATAATAATGCAGTAAAGAGAAACAAAAGAATCAACATCAATGCACACCATAACAGATATTTTGGCGAGGAAACCCGGTGAGGGAAAAACCTCGGTGGGATTTGTGACCCATGATATTTACTCACTGGCCAATATGAATAAATATTACTTAGTACAATAGGGGCCTACACATGCAGGAGGACCAACTGCCTAGATCTCACTACTCAACAACAAGAATGGAGTCCCACTACCGGTTTAAGCTCTATCTAATACCTCTGCAAAAAAACCTTGCTGGTAAATGATTCTGCTTACACAGAATAGTCTTCACTCTGCTCTGCTTTTTATTCACTCTCAAGATAAACACATCAAAGTGCATATACAATTATCCATTATCATATCCCTATCTTATCACACATATTGCTTACATACACACATTTCATTACCTACTTCTACTAGCCAAATGACCTACAAGATCTCATACATATATGAGTCTTTACAATACATCATGTCAGCCATACAATTACAATTTACATTACATAAACAATATTATTTCCAAGTCGGCTTTGGATGCCGGTATGATCTGTTGCCAGTGTAAACTAGATGCCGGTGTGAATAAACTGTGTTGTATCTACCGGTTCCGGTAGGTGAATTATGTTGCCGGTTGAACCTATGAAACCTTGTTGAACCTTGTTGCCACTTTGTTGCCATCAATGACAACATCTACTATTCTCATCTAAGTGTATTGTGTGATCCATATAGAAAGAAAGAGTAAAAAATAGTCTAGAAAGTTGTGTTATGCTAGTTCCACTCATTTGAAAATACAACACAAGGAGGATTGAAAGGTCTAGCAAGTTGTGTTATTCCAGTCAACCTATCTTAAAGAAGTTGAAAAAGAGGATGAGTTGACATCTTGATATATATGTCATTGTCTAGTTTCAGGAGTTAAGGATCTCATCTAAGACTTTGGTCTGGTTTCAAGCATGCAACAACCTGTCTAGGACATGTAATTGGAAAATGTCTAGTTTTTGGGATGAAACATCTCATTTAAGACTTTGGTCTAGTTTTGAGCATGCAAACCCTATTTAAGACATAAGGATGTCACAACCCTCCTTTATCACCTTTTTGATTTAAATACAAACTCTATTATAATTCCTTGGATAAATTATTGAATGAATATTGTAAGGGAATAAAAATAATAAACCACACACACATGGAAAACACATATATATTTTTAATTTGTTATTTAATTTCCCTCACCCAAATTAAGGCACATGTTGTAGGAGGAATAAGAAGCTTCTAGAGGCTTCTCCACCACCCTTGCATGTAACTCCTCCCACTAAGCCTAATCAATTTGCATGGAGGCCAAATTGGGAGAGAATCTCCTTTTTTTCAATTAAAAAATTAGGTAGTGGGAATTTGAAATTTCTTTTATAAAATAGGTACAAGTTTCAAAATGAGTGTTGGCTATTCCATAAGAAATTCTGCAAGTTAAATTCTCCTTTGTAGTCAATTTTCATTCTCAGCTAAGATTTTGTTGGGAGGACTTCTCTTCAATTTGGAGGATCAAGGAAGACTCTACACCATTTTGCAAGCACCCAGGTTCCTTCAAGCTTAGTTTTGTGCATCTTTTTCTTGTTGTAGATTAGATTAGATTAAATTATTTTATGAAAATGAAATTCATTTGTGTTTTGATAAGAAATTAGTTTTCAGATTTTGATAAGAAGTAGATTAAAATGTTTGATAAAAAGTAGATTAAATTTGATTCATTGTTTCAGATTCTTGATAAAAATTAGTTCAGATTTTGATAAGAAGTAGATTAAATTATTGATTCATTTGTTTTAAATTCTTGATAAGAAATTAGTTTCAGTTTTGGAAGAAGTAGAATAGAGTCATTTGATGAAAATTAGATTATTGTTTTCAGATTATTTTTGATAAAAATTAGATCCATTCATTTCAAAATTTTGATAAGAATTAGACTCATCCAGATTAAATCATTGGAATATCTTATTAAGTTTTAGATTTGAATCTTTCTCTGGTTATTTGATTTAAAAGTCTGAAATGTATTCTTTTTTTTCTGGTTATTGATTTAAAGTCCAAAATGTATACTTGAAAGGATCTTGCTGTAATCAATCTCTCTAAGATTTCTCATCTTCTGGTTTTCTAAATCCTCTGTAAAATAAGTTTAACATTTCCCCTTTGTGAAAGATTTTCCCTGTGCATATAAACAAACAATTCTCTCTTTCTCTGTGAACAGATCTCCCTGTGTGTACAAACAAATTTACTTCTTTCCCTGTGAATAGATCTCCCTGTGTAGGAAACAAAAGAAATGAAAGAAAAAGAAATAAACTATCCCTTTCTCTGTGAAAGAATCTCCCTGTGTGAAAAAAAACAGAAGGAATGAAAAAGAAATAAACTATCTCTTTATCTGTGAATGAATCTCCCTGTGTAGAAAACGAAAGAAATGGAAAAAAAAGAGAAGAAGAACCCCTCTGGTTACTGCTTCATTTTGTCCCTGAAATTAATCTGCAACATTGTTATTTACCTATTATTTACCCTGCTCTGAGTAATCTTCAATAATTTTTAAAAAAATTATAATACTCCTGTATAAGAAAAATGATAATAATAATATTATAACATATATATATTTATACACACACACACACACACACACACACACACACACACACACACACACACACACACACACACACACACACACACACACACACACACACACACACACACACACACACACACACACACACACATATATATATATATATATAACCAAAAAGAAAGAAATCATATCGAACGTTAGAAAAATCTCCCAAAACCCCCGTAACGCATGGCGTTTTCGCACTAATTGGACGTCGGCAAATGTGCATGGACGGTTACGTTGTAACCGTCCCAGAGTACGGAGGGGCCCGCGGGTCCCCTCACCTCTGCGGACCTGCGCATGCAGGGCCGCAGGGGTGATGGGACCAGTGGTCCCCACCCCGCACCCTATCACTACCAAGTAAAATATGTATTTAATTAAAAAGTTTCTCTTCCCTTTTCAAATTTGTAAATTGACATTTTAAATTGGAATTTTTTTTTTATGTAAATTAATGCTCCTTGTTATTTAATTAAATTTTTTTTATTTTTTTGATAGAAATGGCATTTAGGAAATAATGAAGTCTTTTTTTTTTGTGTAAGCCTTAAGATATCGTATTTCGACTTAGAAAAAATAATTGGGCTAATATGTAGCAAGTTCATAATTAAATTGCCTTAGTAAGTTTTAAATTGTAGACTATATTCTTTTAAAATTAGGTTACTCAGCCCATTAAGAATCGTTGGGACACTTGATTGGTCTTTAGAGATTAACTTACAATACAAATACTCAAAAATTAATCGTTATTTTGAACTCGTTAAGTCTTCTTACATCATAGATTAATTGCTTTCATTAATGGTTCATAGCATGCGAATTATTTATAGAATAATTATATCTTTCATGCAATTACTATTATGCAAGTTTCATTTGTTATGCAAATTACACTTCAAGTAGTTACTTCAATTAATTACACTTTTATTTTGTTATTCGTAGTTAGAAAACTAAACAAAGGAAGTTGGAAAACCAAAACTAGCAGCGTTCGGTATATATGGTGCCTCTGGGTCACGCTTACGGGTAATGCCGTCGTGTTGAACTACTGCACTTAACGCCTAATAAAGCTGCATTAACGACGTCTGTGGCATCGTCCCTATAAATCGTCGGGGAGTAATAAGGGACATTTGGAGGTTAAAAATCCAAGGGGCGGGTAATCCCTCTTGGATCGATAATTTAATAAGATAACTTTTAAATGAATTTCACATCCGTTGAGATACACCATAGTAAACCCCCTTTTAAGGATGGTCAAGTTAAATACCCTCATGAAATTTACTTACTTTATTTATTTAATTCATCTCGAAGGGATATTGGCGTTTTGCAATTGGGTGACGTTCATGATAAGTATTAGGATCTAGTTATTTTCTTTTAGGCCACAAGCAATAGGCCATCTTGAGCCTTCGCTTAAGTGCTACCATCGTGGGTAGCAACCGCAGAGAAACTGTCTGGGACACTGACCCTAGAAAGGGTTGCGTACCCACAAAATCAGTTTACATCAAACCATAGATTAGAAAATAGAACTACATACTTTACGCCTTGATCCCGTGCCGAAGCGGGTATGTAGGCAGTCTTGGGACGGAGTTGTCCCTCGTACTCAGGCGTTCGCGGGTGGGGTCTAGGCTTGGTTGAGTAAGAATCCTAATTAAAGTTAAGATAATCAATTTAATTCAATGCATACTCGGAAGGAATCCCGTATGGATTCGCTTGACTTCCCGAGGCTTTAAGCCAAATTCCGAGGCGAAATTCAAGCTTGTATTATTATTAATTACTCCTAAGGATGGCGACCTCGGTGCATTCTTGTTAGAAGAGTGTAGTACTTAGTGAGTGGCTCAGGACCCGAATGGTCCCGATGAGTCTAAGTCTCTGGCCAGAGCATCTCCTATCCCGTTTGGATAGATGCCTACCCCGTATGGGTAGATGCCTATCCCGTATTGGATAGATGGAAATTTACGTCCCGTATGGACAATTGCCTAACCCGTATGGTTAGAAGCTCATCCCGAATGGATGAATGCCTAATCCTAATTGGATGGATGCCCAGAGTATGCAATTGAATAAAACATAATGAAAAAAAAAAAATACTCAATTTTTGTTGAATCAATTTTGGTGGGTTATTTCATGAAATAGGAAATGAAGATGGGTTATTACAAAGGATAACCAAACAAAGCATGTTGTTTGTAATTAAATCCACAAAAATTAATTAAAAAAGGATAACCAAGTAAGGCCTGATGCAAGGAAATCTAGAATATGCATTGAATATATATTACAAGGATGCCACATGCATGCCCCCTCCCTTAAGATGTCAACATAGCCCTATGTTGATGTCTTAAGGAAGATAGTAACAAGGATACATACCTTCATCACCAAGGATTTATTCTCTAGGCAACAATGTACATAACTCCGAGCTAAAGAGGCATAACTCTTATAAGAAAGGAAAAGATAGTTGCAAAAGAGATATATTGCAACAAGTGTAAAGGGATCCTTTTGAGGGATGCATGGAGGAAGAGTTATTTATCCAAAGATATTCACCTCTAAAAAATAGAAGGGATATTTGATAAAGATAACATTTTTGAAAAGGAGAAGGAGACTAATAATACGCACCTTCTCCCATTGCTAGGAAAAAGTGGATTCTTAGTGAAGGATTGCACACATTCACTAAGGAGAGAGTATTCATAAGAAGACATACCAATGCAAACAAAATAAAAAAGTCCTAAACAAGGAACACACATGCACTTGCATGAAGAATAATTCTATGCAAGAAAGGACATCGAGTTTTGAAAAACGCAACTCACAGAGGACTAGGCAATGCTTAGAAAAAGAGAGAGAAATGTAATATTATTCTTGCCTCACAAGCATGGAGACAAGGACAAATGACTATTATGTTGTTGTCCAAGTATGATTGGAAATTAATTTGAACCAACACTCATGACAAAGAGCCCCCAATAAAGGTAAATTAACAATGTCATAGGGTAAGGAGCAACATAATAAGCACTCAAATGTTATGTAGAAGGAATAATATAGGAGTCCAACTTATTGCCATCAAGTGTTTGAATGACACCGATTACCATAGGTGGTTGAATTTTATTATTCAAGTCATGAAATTAATTGGTGGAGTGTCCATGGATTTGATGATACCTACAAAAAGAAGGATTGTCTTGATGTTTCTTACAATTCTTTCTTTGCTTTTTTTTTAAGGTGGAGTAATTAAGTTGGATTAAAGAAGCCCATACAAAATACTCTCTTGTTGTGATGAAAAGTTAGATGTATATGAATTAGACAATGGGGTGGTGTTTGTAATATATTTCATAAGGAAATTTTGAAAGGCCAAATGTATGAATAGATGAATAAGGAATATCCTTTTGTAGGAAGATTCTCCTTCTATTATCACCATTCATGTCCTCTTTGATAGGTTGGGAATAAAGATCATTATCACCCAAGGCTTCATCTTTGTTTAATGTTATTTTAGGAGATATATCATGCATGAAGTGTATAAAATCATGTTGATTATAAATATGTTGATGATCAAGATAAGCTTTATGTGAATAAGGAGGATCTAGAGAGATTGATATACCAACATTTTTACCTTACCCTCCTTGGACTAAAGTACCTTTATGAGAAGAGGATTGTCTCATGTTTCTATTAAATGTTTCGTCTCCATTAGAGAGATCATTGATATGAGTATTGACTCTTTCCTCATTAGCATAAGATACCCTAGAAGAGGTACAAGTGTTATCCTTTTCAATGTCTTCTCTAGGAGAAATACCATGTATGGAAGCCAAGGTGACATTAAGGAAGATTTTATGATATCATCCTCTTCCTCTAGGATATCCTTATGATAGAGACACATTTTATGAGAAATATCAACATCATTTATCAAAACTTCATCCTTAAGAGGTAGAGTTTTAAAATAAGTGTTAATATCTTCTTGTATAGTGTCCTCATGGGTAAGAGGATCTTTAGGAGAGGGTAAATCATAGCTATGGATGAAAAAAACATGAACTATTGCACAAAAGGGAGCATTATGGAGATCTTGAATTAAATTTGATATTGAATTAACAAAGAAAGATGACAACTCCATTTATCAAATTTACTTATGATATGCAATAAACAAAGAAATGTTCACTTGATGTATATTATGAAATTATGAAAAATCAAATCTGAAAACACCAAATTAGAAATATGCAGTCATGTTGGGTTCACCGAAATGTAGGGTGTTGGAATTAGGGTTTCAACACCTTAATAGATGATAAAGCCACTAATTTCACCTTGAACTAACCTTACATTAAGGGAAGGGAACTTGATTGATCCAATCCCAAAAGGATAGAACTCAGATTAAGTCAATCATTCCCTTGTTCAAGTTAAAATTGAATTGTATATAAGGTTGAATTGTAATTCTAGATCTTGGACAAATAATGAGAAATTTACATGAAACAATAATAACGTAATGTTACAAATATTATAAAGAGTTGTAAACGAGGATTGAAGGATGAAAATTTAGATTAGGTTTTGTGGCAGAAAGATAGGGTTGAATTGTCGAGACCAAGAGGAGTAGGTCCTCCTTGGTCCTCCAAATATCAGAGGCAGACAAACAAGATGTTTTTTGAATTAGGATGACACACACAATCCACTATCAAAAGGTCATAAAAAATTCTCAAGATCGAGGGGATCCAGTTATGTTAGTCCTCCTCTTTTCACTCCTTCAAAATCCGAGTGTAATTGTCATTGTCTACACTGTTGAATTCCTCACTTGCAGCTCCAAAGATAATTTTCTACACACAAAGAAATAAATAGGGTTGTTGATAGGGATTTGCCTTAGGTCATACCTTGGTTTAGGAGTTAACCTTGTATTAATATAGTAATTGAAATGTTGAAGTAAACGTTGTATCATAATACCTCATATCTGCAATGACTGATTGAAGTTGATGATGCAATGCTCTTTGAATGTGATCACAAATGTTAATGCAATAACATGACTTGACATAATATGAACATGACCTAATCAAACACACATGCTTGCATGAGATTTGATATGATTTTCTCCATGATGCTTGAAGAATATGATGGAATGAAATGCTTGAGAATGCTTGATGACGACTTCTTGATGGATTCATGAATGATGGGGTATACTATGGATGCCAGAATGAATTCATAGGATATCTTTATATAGGGTTCCCTAGGTAAATTCTCAATTAGGCTGACCTCTAACGATCACATTGAGGCGCATGGACCAAAATCTACTAGGGAGGGAGAGCGCCCGATCCTATTTAAATTGTGTAATAACCCACTTAACTTAATCCCAAAACTCAATTGATTTTTAAATTTTTTTTTAATATATAAAAATATTGATTTCTTCTTCTTACTTATTCTTATTTATTTTTGATTCAATCACATACTCAGGTACATCTACCCAAACCAGATAGGCATCCATCCAACCGATATGGACATCTAACCATATGAGTTAGGCATCCATCCATACGGGACTAGGCATCTAACCATATAGGTTAGGCATCTGTCCATACAGGACAAGAGGTTTCATCTATCCAATCCAGGATAGGCATCTACCCAAACGAGGTAGGCATCTATTCATAAGAATAGGATATGCTCTGGCCAGAGACTTTAGACTCATCGGGACCATCTGGGTCTCGAGCCACTCTCTAAAGACTACAATCCCCTACTAGGAGTGCACCGAGGTCGCCGTCCTTAGGAGTATTAAACTAATTACATTAACAAGCTTGATTTTCGCCTCAGAATTCGGCCTAAAGCCTCAGGAAGTCAAGCGAATCCATACGGGATTCCTTCTGAGTATGCATTGAATTAATTTTAACCTTTCAATTATTATTTGAATCATTTGATTAAAGACCAAGGAGCTTCAAGAACCAACTACTCACTCATAACCAATCCTAATCCCCATCCCCGAACGCCTGAGTACAAGGGACAACTTCATCCCTAGACTGCCTACATACCCGTTTCGGCACGAGATCAAGGCGTAAAGTAAGTAGTTCTGGTTTCTAACTATGGTTTAATGTAAACTATTTGGTGGGTACGCAAACCTTTCTAGGGTCATTGTCCCAAACAATTCCTCTACGGTTGCTACCCACGATGGTAGCTCTATAGCAAAAAGTCTCAAGGTGGCCTTCCGCTTGTGGCCTAAAATAACTAAGTCCTAATTCCTATTAAAAATGTTACCCTTAAATCATTATCATCTTCTGAAAATCATCAAGATAGATAAATTCCAAATCATCACACACCGTCAAGCCCTGATGGGGTTTTCTAAGGTTTAACTGAGCGGATGTAAATTCATTTTAAAAGATTATCTTTTTAGATTATCGATCCAAGGGGGATTACCCGCCCCTTGGATTTTAACTTCCATATGACCCTTATTTCTCCCCGATGATTTATAGGGACGATGCCACATATGTCGTTAGTACAACTTTATTAGGCATTAAGTGCAGTAGTTCAACAAGACGATATTACCCGTAAGCATGACCCAGAGGCACCATAGATATCAAACACTGCTAAGGTTTTGGTTTCGTCTCCTCTTGTTTAGTTGTCTAACTAAGAATTCTAATTTTGAAATCATGAATCTTATGTAAAGCAATATACTAATTCAATCATGAAAAAGAACTATAGTATACAAATAATTTTTGCTTGAAAACTTGTAAAATTATAACTTATGAAAAAAACTTCTTGGAAGGTACTGAATTGCTTAAAGAAAATCCAATGCCTAGGTAGAAGGCCTTAGAAATGAATTTTAACACTTACTTGATTGAAGGAAAAACTTAATATTAATAAGATTGAAAGTAACTGCATTATTGATAGCCATCTAATTCTTCTACTTGAAGCAACATAAATTCTATCTTTAATTATTTCCCACAAATGATAACCTTACTTTAAATATGAATCTTAATGCTTGAAAGACACTAATTTGCGTAAAGAAGATTAAATTATCTTAAAATAATACTTTGAAAATAAATTTAATATTCACTTGTTTGAAGGAAAAAGAAAAGAACTATTAATGACAAGCTTTATTAACCACAATATTTTAATCACTAATTGTTCGAAAATAAGATTAGAAGAGAGTCTAATACTTGCTAATCAACTAACATAAAATAGAGACCCTAAGAAAATTCGAATCAATCTTCTTCTAGTTGTTTTACAACCAGTGTCAATTCCTTTGCAATATTATAAGAGATAACTAACTAATTATTCCACTTGAAGTATTGTTTTACCCTTAGATATTTTCTACAAAATAATAACCTTATAATTTCCATTTTCTTTACTTCAATTTAATTCTCTAAGTGATCATAGGATACGTTTCTTGAAAACTCATTTTCTCGATAAGTATAAGGATCCAATAATCTAGAACAATTAATTCTTAATTAAAATTAAGTTCGTTAGACATATACAAAGAATATGATTACTTGATTTGAGATTCACAAGATAAGTCAAGTCTTATGTTAAAGGATTTCAGCTTTGATTCTCTTTTGTTTTTCAAGTAAAGTTTCTCCACTTCCCAATTAATACTAATGTTCTAACAAAATAGATTTTAGTATGGAGCTCAACTATGAAAATCACCTCTACTTTAAATGTAACTCTTCTTTTTACTAGTCTTATGTTCCCTTAAAGTTAGGAGATAAATTTGACTACTATTAGATTTAACTATTATAAATGCCTTGATTATTTAAAAATTCAACCTACTACTACTAGATGAGAGTACTATCCAAATTGAGAAAGGCCATATTATCTAGCTTCTTGTAACTTGTATATTAACATCAGTTATGTCACTTGCATGATGCTTGAAGTAAACAATTGGTCAAGAACTATGAACATATTAAATTTAAACTGACGATCATAGCGATATATACTAATAATTCACATTAGATTGAAATGCCAGCTAACAATCCCAATAAATCTCATCTAACTGAATGTTTCCGAATTACAAGTGGGTTGTAACCAAATAAAAGTTTACCAACCCAAAATTTGCTTAGAAAGTAAAGTTTTCAAATTAATAGTTAATAGGTAGTTCTAAAATAAATTGAAATATTATTTATCGATAACTCCAAACTATGAAATTTTAATTGGAAGCATTAATTGTTGAATATAAACCCTTATGATCATTCGTTAGCAATATAATTAATTGTCAACTATAAAAATAATCAAATCAATTTCATATTATAATTTCTTAAGGTTACTAAGCCAAATTATAACTTAATCAAATGAAATTTATAACAAACTTTATTTAAATCCACTTATAAATTATAAATAAGTCATCTAATCCAAATTATAGTTTATGTATTTACTTGGTAAATTTATTATTATTATATATTTATTTTCTTTGAATTAACTTATGGGTACCACTTATAAACATATACTTTATTGATTATTTTAAATTTGTAAACAAATTAATATAATCAAATTTTACTATATTTTTAGAGTTATAGCTTTATTTTCTTAATGAGAAACAAATTTCAAAAAAAAAAAGATAAAAGAGTTAATAAATGGCAACTCATCTACAATTACATTTATTAAATTGAGAATGGGAGGGAAGTGGGGAGTGGGGAGTTTTAGGAAAATTATCTATATTTATGTTTGAGATAAATTGAAAGAAAAATTTGAGTTCTAGAGGGTTTGAAAAGCAAGATCTTCTTTTTCCACAAAGCATGAGATTTAATTAAAAAAAAAAGGCATCTACTTATATCATTCTACTCTTAAGAATCTGATTTTTCCTTTTTAAGAAAAGATAAAGTTAAAAAAAGAAAGAAAAAGAAAATTGCTTATGCATATTGAAAGAAAACTTTTGGTAAATCTTCTACATATATTTTCCATTATCAAAGAATTTTGGAAGAATCAAAAAGGATATATTTAACTTAATCTATCTAAATAATTGAGAGAGGGTTATTTGAAAGAGAATTTATATTTAATTTAATCTATCTAAATAATTGAGAGAGGTTTATTTGAAAGATAATTTTCATATAAATAAAATCTAAAAGGAAGATAAGAATGATAATTCAACATTCAAACTTGCAAATAAGCAAATGAAGTAGGAGAACCTGAATTGGACGAAGCACCTGTTGTCGAATTCATCCCAATCTTCTTGCTAACCTACTTCAATCCTTACTGGAGCTTCGTGAGAATTCTTCATCTAAACTTAAAAATCCTTCTATCCAACATGACTAATAAAATTCTTCTACTATTAAAAAGAATAATCAAGAGCTTCTGGAAAACTACTTTTCCATCCAAGGCTATGAACTCCCCCTTTTGGAAAATTTAGAACTCAATATATAGAAGAGAGAGTCATTTTCCCACTACAAAGAAATTAATTGATTTCCATATTCTTTATCCCAAAATAATTTCATGCAAAATGATTAATTGTCATAGTGGGGGTTACATGCAAGAAAAAAATAAAAATGAATTTGAGATTCTCTTCTAGAACCCTCTTATTTCCTCCTACAACATGTGCTAAATAACATATTGAGAAAATAAATAATTTCTAAATTAATTTATTGCAAAAATGATTGTTGTCATAGTGGGGGTTACATTTGACCATGCATTTAAAATTTGAATTTGAATTCTCCTCCATTTTATCAAAAATAAATTTTGTAACTCCTTTGTCATAAAAAGAACTATGAATAGAATTATTCTTATCATAGAATAATTTATAACTTCCATGTCATATATTTTCTAAATATAATATTTATTCCTTGATATTTTGAATTTGAAAATTGATTTTCTAGAATCTTCTTATTTCTCCTACACCATGTGGTCAATTAGAATATTGAGAAAATAATTAATTTCCAAGTAAATTATGACCTCACGAGTTTGTCACCACTATTTAATTCTTCTTTTTAAAAACTTCAACCTCATTTCAATTTATCTTTTCTTTCTAACATTACTCAAAAAATTAAAGTAGTAGTAGTAGTAGTAGTAGTAGTAGCAGCAGCAAGTCATATCAAGTTCCAAAAAAAGGGTTATGACAAATTGGGGCTTATTTAAGGGGGAACATGACGCCCAAGGCCCCTAGTTTAGACAGGGGCACCCCAAGCATCACTGTCCTCCCAAAATAGGATATACAAGGTGGTGAACAAGAGGGAAAGGTCCCAAGATGGGGTCCACTTAACCATGCAGTATAGTGACATTAGATTTGGAGTAAAATGGGCCAAAATGGGCCTAAGGGAGAACTAGTATAGGACACACTAAAGTAGGGGCACAACAATGAGGTGTGAATTATATCAGTTACAATTTACAACGCTACAATTTCAATTAGTATATTTGGTTTTAAGACTATTTATGATGGTAGGTTCATTGTGTGATTGTAAATTGATGTTGTGTTGCAATTTTCATCATATTCGTCAATTGCATTCAATGTAATCAATTGCCCAGGTGTGATCGCCAACATATTTTGATTGTGTATATTCACATATTTTTTTATATAGAAGAGGAATTGAAAATTTGGGTCCATGGGTGGTGATTGTAAGCAATTTTGATTGGTCTTCAGTTGTTTGTGAGCCAATGTGTATTCTATTGAGTATGTTAATAAAATTCTTATCCTTTTGTCGCATAGTTAATTATAATGTATAACACTTAATGTTTTCTTTCCAAAAATTATATGGCATTAATTCATTTAATGTTGGAGAATTTTTAAATACTAGAAAATCTTGTATAGGTTGTGCTTGATAAAGATTCCCACAAAATGTTATCAAAAATTCCAAAGAAGCTAGTAGGTGTGTGCATTATGTCTTGTAATCATTTGTCTATGAAGCCCAAAAACCTTGCACCTACTAAGGAAATTTCATCTATCAAGAGTACACATAATTGTTGATAATTTTTTGACATTGCATCTAATGTTTTTGTATTCAATGGGATGAATTATAACTTGTTAAATGGCACGTGCAATGCTGAGTGTATTACCATGACACCTATATTGTATGTTGATTTTCCTTTAAAAAAAGAATTAAGCCTTTTGGTTTATTTGGATCATTGTCAATAGAGTTGTTGTGTTTGTGAATAAGTGTTTGATATATGACTAAATTGTAGTAAACGTTTTGCCTATTTCAGCTCCTCTTGTTAGGAACAAGTGTAATGGTGTTTTTGGGTTTTTAATTTTTTTCAGTACAATATCTTTTATAATTGCTTGTTGCTCTTTGTTCAACATTTGTCTAAGATTATAGTACTCAGTTTTATCAATTATGTATGGATGTCTTGTAACTTCAAATACATTGTGGCCTATTTTCCTTGATTTGTTGACAAGTACTGATTCAACGTATGATTGTATGTTATATTGATATTTTTGTAGTATATTACTTTCTACAAATATTTGATTTTGGGTGTCATTATTTTTTGTATTCAGTTCATTGATAGCTTCGTCAAGGTCACCCCATGAATGATTCAAATTGTAATTGTATCTTATGTGATTCATTTTAATAGTTGTTTCGTGATATCAACACTATGCCATGTTTTGAAACCATTTAGTAGAGTTTTTCCAATGACCATAAATGAGAAATAAGGTAGTAATTGTTCTCTACTATAATTTTCCAAGTCAACATATTTATTGAAGTTCACAAATCATATAATATTTGCTTTGATGGATTATGCAATTTCTTACCTTTAAATTCTGATACAAATTGTGTGAAATTGTTTTAGGTCTTACTAGATAGTAATTTATTAATGAGTTCGATATTACATTTTCCAATTCATCTGGTTCTTTGTCCAATTTCTTTGTTGGTTTAAAGACAGGTGTTCAATCATCTTTAGCTCTTGTATCAGTGAATACACACTTCCTTGAGCTATAGTTTAATGGAAGCGATAGAATAATGTGAGTTGCTTGTTGTGAAGACATTTGTTATAATTTTAGTAACGCATTAACAAGTTTACTTATCATTTTTATGGCACCGATACTATTTTTTTTATGGTTTTTGCAAATTATTTTGAATGCAAATGTCATTGACTTGTCTACTTTTGTCATGTAGGAGTTGTAATACATTTTTGCAACATATGCATTTGTATTTGCTTTCCATATTTCCAACAATATTTTAGCAAAGGTATTATTCCATATATCAAATGGTTTCCTTCTCAAAAATAGTATAGGCCTACAAATTGTAGATCTAATAGCAATTATGTAGTCATCTTCAGTAATATGCATTTCTTCTAGAAATATTGCAAATGAGAATGAATTATCACTATTTGCTTGTTGTAAACTAGAAATTATGTTTTTTGCTACGAAAATTGTATTTTCTTGATTGTCTTCAAGCGGTTCAAGAATTTTAGTATTCTTCATTGGTGGGAATGGGAAATTATAGCGATAGGTTTGTTTTTTAATTTTTTACATTGTTTTGTGTGGTGATGTTTGTGTACAATAGGTATTTTGAAATCTAGATGTTTAGACATTGCAAGTAATATACTTGTCTAAAAATGTTTCAATAGTTTCATTAGTATCTTTACCATCAATTGGTGCATTTGCAATCCATAAGAGAAAGTGATCATGTTCGTTGCCATGAATTTCAAATTTGGTTACGAGAAATAATCTGAAATAATACCAAAGAATGAGCTATCTGTTAATATTAAAATTTTTATTGCATTAATTCTATCTCTATAATAATGTGTGCATGTTACAAGATCTTTTTGTACCAAATAAGATTTTTCATATTTTTTTATAGTATTGTGTTATTGTTGATATGTATATATATATATATATATATATTATGTATGTGTATGTATACATACACATATGTGTGTGTGTGTGTGTGTGTGTGTGTGTGTGTGTGTGTGTGTGTATGCATATATATATTGTTGATTTTGCACTTGGTACTAGTCAATATTAGATTCCCTATGAATAGTCATTACAAATTTCAAACTCATTTTAGAAATGAGAAAATACAGATGCAAAAACGATGTAAATGAATAACATAGAATATAATTATAAGTAAGAATAAATAATATAATGAAAATTATAGTATCATAGGTTCATTATAAGTTTGTTTTAGATTTGTCATTGTTCAAAGTATCATCTTCATAGTACTTATATCAATATCATTTTTACATAGAAAATAGTTAAACATCAAACAAATAGCAAATGGCTATTACACTACTTAAGGCTAGTATTATAAAATGGGAAGTCTTCTTGACCAAGATGAGAAATGTAATGAGTATAATCATTTTAAGTATGACTATTGCAAATCCCATTTGGATCACGTGGTCATACTTATTGGACAAATCAACTTCCACCTTAATAGCAAATGTACTCACTAGAATTTATTTTTTGCATCGAGTTTCATTATCACTCTCCCAATTGTCAAGTGTCAAACTATGACAAATACCTGAAGCTCAAACTGTGACTGTCATGATCGTAAATTATGTTATCAACAGTGGTAGGTGACAACATACAGATGAATAAGGACACCAATTTCTATTTAACTACATCAATTATGCCTCCACAAGAAAGAAAATAGCTTGGGTAGTCAAATAATATAATCAAAGCTCTTTGGGCATATTGCTTTGATAACATACAAAAACATTGAAAAACTAGAATACTATATGCTCACAACTTATGATTGTATCTGAACTATGACATGCTAATATATGAGTTCACAAATAGCACAAATGAATATGATAGGTAGGTCAAATAAATGTCAAACTAAAGTATCTGAAATGATTTGTTTAATCCTTTCAAATTCTTTTTGAATCCATCTCGTCCTATGGTAGGTTGCTCCACTTTGCCTTTTGGATAAATTATTTTTTTCCTCTACTAGAATCTAATATGTCTCTTGAAAGATGGACTTGAAAAGCAAAGTGTGCTCTGAATTGTCCTAGCATGCTAGGGCCACAAACAAAGGCCTCAAAAGCTAAATCATCATGGCACAAGGAAAATCCTTATTAACTTTTGATTTAGTAATTTAATTTTGAACAATTTTGTTTTGAAGAATGACAAGAGATTGAAAACACACTAATTTTCACCTCTCCTTTGTAGTTATTCTCATGACCATTAGGTTTGGTGGATCTTATGAGATTGATTCGGACACTAACATGTTTTAGACCTAAGAAACCCTTTATGCGCCATGGCTTCACAATAGGTTAAGGATGTAGACCATAGAACACATCACCTAAACAAGAGGGGAATTGAAAAAAACTCAAAATCATCCTACATCACAAACATTCAAGAAAGAGCCAAAATTGGGTAATTTGTTGAAACCCACAACAAGATAGATGGGTGTTTTTTACACCATAAGAATAATCTAAACTAACATGCAAATATAGGGCCACCAAAGTTAAAGTGCACACACTAATAAAAAACCAAAACCTTGAGATTTCTACCAATGAGCTTGCCAAGTAAACAAAGAGTATTCACACTGTAAGTCATCAAAGCCGCATAGATCTAGTGCCACCAAAGGTAAAATGCACAAGCTAATACAAATCCAACCTCAAGATGTTTACCAAAAAACTTGTCAAATTAACAAAAAACATTCACCTTGCAAGCCATCTAAACAACACAGATCTAGCGCCATCAAAGGTAAACAATGAAAGCTAACAAAAATTTGAAACTCCTATATTTCTCATCAAGGAAAGAAATTGGAGGTTCAAAAGGAGTAGATCAAATATTAGTAGGCATGGACAGTGTAATGAAACCTTGAATCAAATCGTATGTTCATCCCAAAAACCACAAGCAAATCCAGGAACAAAAAAACCTAGATCTATAAACTTGTAGTAACCCACCATAATTAACTCAACAATATTGACCATTCTTTTTTTTTTTTTTTTGTTTAATTTATTCATTGTGTTTGATTCAATCGCATACTCTGGGCATCCATCCATTTGGATTAGGCATTCATCCATCTGGGATGAGCATCTAACCATATGGGTTAGGCATTTGTCCATATGGGACATAAGATTTCATCTATCCAATATGAGATAGGCATCTACCCATATGGGGTAAGCATAAGATTTCATCTATCCAATATGGGATAGGCATCTACCCATACGGGATAGGCATCTATCCAATCGGGATAGGAGGTGCTCTGGCTAGAGACTTAGACTCATCGGGACCATTCGGGACCTGAGCCACTCACTAAGTACTACACTCTTCTAACAGAAGTGCACCGAGGTCACCGTCCTTAGGAGTAATTAAATAACATAATACAAGCTTGAATTCTGCCTCAAAATTTGGCTTAAAGCCTCAGGAAGTCAAGCGAATCCATACGGGATTCCTTCCGAGTATGCATTGAATTACTTTTCCAAATTTAATTATCTTATCTTTAAAATTAGGATTCTTACTCAATCTTTCTTTTACCAAGCCTAGACCCCACCAATGAACACCTGAGTACAAGGGACAACTACATCCCAAGACTGCCTACATACCCGCTTCGGCATGGGATCAAGGCGTAAAGTATGTAGTTCTATTTTCTACTCTATGGTTTGATGTAAACTGATTAGTGGGTACGCAACCCTTTCTAGGTTCAATGTCCCAGACAGTTTCTTTGCGGTTGCTATCCACGATGGTAGCGCTTAAGCAAAGGCTCAAGATGGCCTATTGCTTGTGGCCTAAAATGACTAGACCCTAATTCATATCATGAGTGTCACCCTTGACCAATTGTCAATCGACAACAAATCTTTGAGGTTAAATCAATTTCATAAAAGCATTTCACTCATCATCCCTATAGGGGTTTACTATAGTTTAACTCAACGAATGAAAGATCATTTTAGAATTATCTTATTAAATTATCGATCCAAGGGGGATTACCCGCCCCTTGGATTTTAACTTCCAAGTGTCCCTTATTACTCCCCGACGATTTATAGGGATGATGCCACAGACGTCGTTGATGTAGCTTTATTAGGCGTTAAGTGCAATAGTTCAACATGATGACATTACCCGTAAGCGTGACCCAGAGGCACTGTATATACCGAACGCTACTTGGTTTTGGTTTTCCAACTTCCTTTATTTAATTTTTCTAACTTATGATAAACATCATGCTTGGAAAATAATTATGAATTGAACTCGTATAATTAGACATTGCAAAGCTCAATTAATTGAAATAACTACTTGATGAATGACATGGAATAAAAACCATAACTAAAATTATTTATTATTCAAAACTTGAATATAACTTGCATAAAAATGATAGTTAGGTAACTTGCATAATAACAATTAAACGTGTAATTTGCATGAAGATGGTAACACCAATAATTGAAATCAATGTAAAGCCATTTGCATGAAGCGAAGGTAGGGTAAGTTACATGCGAGAATATCGCTTATAAAACCACTAATCCCAACATAGAATTTAGCTTCAAATCATTTAATACGGATTAATTGCTAAGTGGATCAAAAGAATCTAATTATAAAATTTGGTCTAATTTAATTACAATTTATAAATTGCTAAACTAATTATAAATTTTAAAATGTTTATCTAAGTTTAAAAATTTTTAATAAACAAAAATTATATATATAAAAAAAGGAATTTAATTAACTAAGATTTTTATACATAAAAAAGAATCTAACAAATATCATTGCCGAAATTTAAAATTTGATTGGCATTAATAAAAGGGGGCCAAGTGGGAGTGGGACCCCACGGGTCCCCTCCACTACCCTGCGGCCACTGCCGCAGCAGTGACCGCAGGCTAGTGGAGGGTACCATTTACGGTACCACTCCCCCTGCGGAGTATTAACTCCACCTGCGAGCCCGATACCCCATACAGAGTGCTGGACACCGTGCACCCAATCAATAAGGAATTTTATTTTGCATAAAAATTTATAAATACTATATATATATATATATTTTATATATATAGTTTCCAGTTTAATTTTATTTAAGCACAGAGAGTAGAATTAAACCAGTATATGAGAGGTAAACAATAAGGATTTATTTATAGGAGTAAATAACACAGAGAGTTATTCGCAGAGGGATTTATTCCTTAGTTTTCAATTATTATTTCCAGAGAGAAGTAGATAACCAGACTCAAAAACATTAATGGAACCAAATGAGAATACCACAGAGAATTATTCACAGCGAAATCTATCCCTCCATTTCAACTAATTTTCATAGAGAAAATATATAACCAGACTCAAAACATTAATGGAACCAAATGAGAATATCACAAAGAATTATTCACAGCGAAATCTATCCCTCCATTTCAACTAATTTTCACAGAGAAAATATATAACCAAACTCAAAACATTAATGGAACCAAATGAGAATATCACAAAGAATTATTCACAACGAAATCTATCCCTCCATTTCAACTAATTTTCACAGAGAAAATATATAACCAGACTCAAAACATTAATGGAACCAAATGAGAATATCATAGAGAATTATTCACAGCGAAATCTATCCCTCCATTTCAACTAATTTTCACAGAGAAAATATATAACCAGACTTAAAACATTAATGGAACCAAACGATAATATCACAGAGAATTATTCACAACAAGAATAAGATGCATGATTCAAAATAAAATAAGATTGAATTAAAAGAACCTGGATACTTGAAATTGGTGTAGAATCCCCTATGAATCCTTCAATTAGCCTCCCTTGATCCTTCAAGCTTGAAAAAAAATCCTCCAAAGCAACCTTAGCTATTCCCCAAAATGAAATATGACTACCAAAACAATTACTTGAGAGAAGAATTTCTTCAAGGAATAACCAACTCCCATTTTTGAAAACTTGCATATCATTTATAAGAAAAATCCCTCTATTCCACTATCTAGAAAATTTAATTAAAAAGGAGATTCTTTCCCAAATTTGGACTTTATGCAAATTGATTAGACTTAGTGGGGGAGTTACATGCAAGGGGGGTGGAGAATCCTCTAGAAGCTTCTTATTCTTCCTACAACATGTGCCATAATTGGATGTGGAAAAATAAATAAATAAAAATAATGTATATTTTTATGTGTGTGTGTGTGTGTGTGTATTATTATTTTATTCTTTTATAATATTCATTCAATCATTTAAATAGCTTATCCAAAAATAGAATTGTATTTAAATCAAAAGGTGATAAAGGAGGGTTGTGACAAAACTCAAATCCTCCCAGAGAATCAAACAAATTCAACATTCTAATTTTGGATCAAGAAAAAGATATATAATCTGAGTCTAATTTGAGTCTACACCTTAACATGAAAACCACAAAAAAATCAAAATTTGAAGTTGCGAAAGTAAGACAAATTGAATTGATCAAATACCTTTGAACAACTGACTTGAGCAACTAAAGTTGTTTGTGAGCTAATGACAATATTCAAGATATCTACAAACATTGTAAACCTTACACCTAGAAAATAATAAGAAATCATAAAGCAAGTATTTGTCTATGCACGATGATTGCTCGATAATTCTCATCTCTTTGTAATAATGAAATCCATTGAGTAAACTAGCTAACAGGCTCATTGGTAGTTAGTAGAACAATAATGACTCAACATCAAGTTGTAGATAATGCATGTAAGGTTGGTTTCAAAAGCCAAGAAACTATTATGATGTTTTCAAATAAAATAAAAGTTGTTTGGAGGAACAAAACTTGTTTATTTTAACTAAATATGCCTATTCGAAACAAAATCAGAAGTTGAATCAAATTTAGAAGGTAAAACATAACAAATGTATATGAAATCAAAATTCCAAAAAAGAGTTTGGCTTGAGCAAATATATAGAAAACAAAGCAATCACATAGTTGAATCACATGTACTTGAATCATATACTTTGTGATTCATTTATTTCTTAATTGAAAACAAGATTAAATGCATTGATAATGATTATAAACAAAAGATACAAACAAATACAAGAAATAAAACTCACTTGAGTAATTAAGAAATATTGTCTTAGACCTCATAGATTGGAGCTCAATCAAGCCTATCTACCCCACATTCAAAAATGAAAAATAAAAAAGAAAGTGTACGCACCTTTCTCTTTGTTAGAGATTCTCTTTTGTAGCAGCGTCTAGCATGCACATTATTTAGTTTTCTCAAAATAGGTTCTCACAACAACACTTTCACGCAAGAACTATATTAAATAGTTGAAATAATTTTTTGGAACATTGAAACCACAAATTTGAGGAAGAAATCTTATGATTATATGTCTATTAAAAATCACAATGTTTAGACAGTTAGTCAAAAGCAATAAATTAAATCTAATCTCTTTATGTCCATTCATATCTTTATGTCTTCTCACATTAAATAGTGACAAAGACACATATGTGTGGTTCATTTGGTTGAGCTCCATGCCTTTTGATAGAAAATATAATTTGTTGTTTGCAATTTATTGTGTGGTTTTCTTCATATGTGTTGCCTTCTTGAAAAATATAAACAAATTTTAAATTTGATTTGCAATTGACATTTTGAACCCACTTAAATACTCTCTGAGATGAATATTATTTTCTACACTATGTATTCTTACTTTTACATGTTTTCCAATGTAACCATTGATTGCATTAGATTGCATTGGGAATGGCTTTGGACACCATCTTATTGTATATTTAATGAAGTGTTGAAAAAATGGCCAAATTATTAGTTGGTTCCAAAAAAAGAAATGACCCACCTATCACTATGTCATGAAGACTATTTCCAAATAGTAACATTATTGTCCACATTTAAAAATTAATCAATAATACTATAAAAATGCATAATATTTTTGACAAAACAATTCAAGATGGCATCATCCTAATATCATTGTACACTGTTATTAGCCAATATAATTATATATAATTTTTTTATATAAATTTTAAACAAATATAAAAGAATAATAACTTTAAGGAAAAAGTCAATATATTTTAATTCTTCATGCCTATTGGTGGATGCTTTTAGACTTAATTGAACTTGGTGAATGCATTAGACATGAACTAATGATTAAACAATTTGAATGAAATTTTTATTGTCTATATTTTTTTTTAATTTTATATAATACAAATATCGTTTTTCTTTCTTTTTATTGATCCATATTACAAACAGTTAGTGAAAAATTTAATTTTCTCTTTCTTTATATTACAAATTTCAATTCATTACATCAAATGTCAAATCATATTAAATTATTGAATGAAATATTCATTGTATATATGTCATAAAGTTTGACTTTGTTATATATTCTATTAAAAAGGGTGTGATATGAGATCCCCAAATGAATTTTAATATAACAAAGGAAAGCATATAAAATGGGCATGTCACCATTGCTCTAATGTTTCCACTTGTATACCATGGACATAATCATTGTTATTGAGATTTTAATTAGTTTTATTTGATTTTAATGTTATACGGTATTTTTAGGAATCTATTTTAATTTCTTCATGTATATGTTATGATCATTATATTCATTTTTTTCCTTAAATTTTGCACACATAAACATCAATATCATTATTTTTATCAACATTTTAAACTGCTTCACATCAATATGTATATTTTTCAGACATGTTTAATAAATAACTTAAAGTAAGAAATATTTTTTAATTTTTCCACTTGCATATTAGGAATACTATCTTAGCTTTTTTTCTCTTAAATTTTGTCAACATTAATATTATTAGTTTGGACAACATTAATATTATTAACATCATTGTAAAGAATGTGATTAGTTTTTTATTTTCATTTTTAAATTTCAAATTATCACACACTAATATGTAGTAATGATATTTTCCACACGTTAAAATAATTTAGTTCGTTTAATTCTACATGGTCAAACTTATGAACTTTGATTTTAGTGCATTTTAGTATTGCTAGACTAATTTACAAAAGAATCAAATTTAATATAATAGAACATTTTTACTTTATTATTTTGAATATTTATTTTCCATCTTAAGCTCTTTTTATGCAAATATCTACAATGTCACAATATATTTCAAATTGTTTAATTACTAATAATAATTCTAGATTTTTGCATGTAAATAAATAGGTTTTCTATCAAGAGTTTTCAATGGCGGAGCTAGTGTTTCAAGGAGAGAGAGGGCAGAGGCAAACATGGATGTACAAAGGTAGAAGGATTGAAGGATACCATAACAGGGACTGGCGGCCACCATTTCAGGCATGGAAGGGACAAGAAAACCAAAATCACAATGTAGTGAAGAACATAAAATATTTGGTGCGCAGAGAAAGACAATGGGGGCACAATAAATGGGGGTTTTCCACTATACACTCTGGCCCCCGAGTGGATTTCAAAACTATCAAAAAGAAGTTTTGGAGATCGAAGTCAGAAAGGGTAGAACAACACGATAATAGGATATGTCGAATCCCGAAGGCTGAAATGGTTGTTGCACTCCTCATAGACAATTATGAATGGAAGGTATTTGTTCAATTTTTAAAAATTCGTGCTTTTTTTATGAAGTGGAATGGTGAATGGTCAGCTTTTTCCAGAGTTAGAGCGTGGGTAGACGCCAACTAGGGTGAGGTTTGTGTTTTAAAAACCCTCCCAAATGGGTTTTATTTAGTAATCAGTCCCAGTGAGCGGGATAATGAATGGATTCTAAATAGTGGTCCATTTCTTATGGGGGGCAAAGGGTTTTTTAATCAAGGATTGGCAAGTGAACTTTGACCCTACGAAGGAAGAGATTGATTTGGTTCCCTTGTGGATTCATCTGTATAATTTTCTGCATGAATATTGGGACATTGTTATGCCAGAATTTGTATACAATGGTATGCCATACATCCTCTCCCTTAATTTGTAGAGTGGAAGACAGGTGAAGGAGTTTGGAAGCAATCTATTGAAGTGAAAGATATGTTTGATATTTGTGTAATATGCAAAAGAAAGGGCATTCAAAGACAGAATGTCAGAGTAAAGTGAAAGGGAAAAATCCATATCAAAATAGGCTTCAAGATCTGATAGTTGAAATGGCTGAAAATAAGGGTGGAGATGGATATGATGGAAATAGTATCTAGCTAGAAGACAAAAGAGATCAAGATATAAAGCACAATGGTATGAATACTACCACTAATAATAATACCAGGTCAGCAGGACTGGAGATAGGAGGTCAAGAATCTCTTTCAAAAGAAGGAAATAATCTGCAGGGCTTTAAAGCACTAACAGAAAAGGACCCCGAAGTCCTGAAGGGTTTGGAAAACCCAAAAAAGCTTGAGCCTAGATTGGATTCAGCAGGAGAAGAGGGTCTTCTTCAAAAAGCATTAGAGGAGGAAAGGAGGCAAATTTAGATGCCAGTTGAGATGAATCGAGATTCAACACCTCATATTGAAGAGATTCCCTTTGAAGAGAATTTTAGAGTTTGTTAGAAGTTAGACAGTGCAAACAATTCTCTCCACAATAAGGGTACTAACCCCAATGTTTCACCAGCTGACGCTTATAACATCATAGACTCCAAGATGGGCTTGGAAGAAGCAGAAGGTTAAGCTAACAAGGGTATGGAGGATGATGACGATGGTGTCTTTAAAGATACAAATTTCCCCCATTAGAACTTTAAACTTTGTAGATGAGGACAATAGGGATTTAGATTCACCAAAAAAGGAAGGCTTAGACATGAAAGAGTCTGAGGATGAAATAAACCATATTGATAACTTTGAGATACAAGAGGAAGTGGAATGTCTGAAAAAGAGATCTCTGAACCAAACTAGTTCAAAAATCTTGATGCAACAACATCCCCGGTTCACAACAATCTTGCATCAACCAAAAATATTTTCCTTTCTGTTTTATTTTCTGTTTGCAGTTTTAGTTTTCCTTATTATGTGTCCTAGTTTTGGCTCACCGGATCCTATGGAGTTGGATTCTATTTGAAGACTTGATCATCTTTCTTTCTTTTAGACCGCATCTCATTTGGATCACTTACCAACAAGATATCGCTACCAGTTTTCATGACAGTTTCTTGTTACCGGTTGCCTGAGACCTATTTTGGTGATCTACTGGAACCCATTCCAAAGCTTGCGGAGCCTTGAACGTTGATTTTGATGTTCCTTGGTGTGTGGCCGACCTTGTTCATTTTGCACGTTAGGTCTTGTTCTTCGGGTTTTGATCCCTTTTGGGCCGACTGGATCCTTTGGATCGATATATATATATATATATATATATATATATATATATATATATATATATATATATATATATATATATTTGTAATCATGCTTTAGAATGTAATCAATTAGAATCAATCAGAGTATCAGATAGATAGATTGCGCCTAGAAGATAGATCTTTCGATTCAAGGTCCCGGTTGTGACCTATTCTACCAGGCCTGTGTGTCGGTATGTTGTAACCCTGTTGTTACCAGTTGGATGTAATCAAATTTCATGCAATAAAACTATCTGTTCTGCACTGCCTCCATCATATCTGTGTGTTTCTATTGTGTTTTGCTCTTGCTGACTAGTCCAGATTGATCTCCTTGAGGTCCCTCCTCACTGGTGACTGCTTCAAGTGGTATCAGAGTGAAGTTTCATTCTGGAGGTTGCGTGTCCTAAATTTTTGTTGTAGGGTGGCAGATTGTGGATTCGACCTACAATTGCAGGGACTAGCATGAATAGATGGTGCAAAGAGGAACTAGGAATGGTGGAGCGCGTGGGAATGCAGACCCTCACCCTGCTATGATGGAGATGTTGTGAGGAATAGTAGCTTGGTTAGAAGCCATGGAGACAACCCAAAGAAGAGGCCAACATATTGAAGATGTAAGTGAAGATGAAGGAGAAGAAGCCCTGACAGAACAAGTAAACCTACCGGCAGTTGATCTAGATGAAGAAAGGTTTTTGAGGGTTTTTAGTAGGGCGAACACTAAACCTCATTTTACCCCACCGAAATATGATGGGAAGTTAGATTCAAATGAATTGATGGATTGGATCTTGAAGATGGACAAGTATTTTGATTTTGAAAACACTGCAGAAGAGAGGAAGGTGAAATATGCTTGTACCCGGTTGAAAGGTCATGCATCTCTTTGGTGGGAACATTTGCAAGTTGATAGACAAAGAAGAGGTAAAGAAAATATTTAGACATGGGATTAGATGATTGCTAAGTTCAAATCAAAGTTTGCATCGAAGAATTATCAAGTGGATTTGTTTTGGAAGTTGTAGAACTTGAGACAGAAGGAATCTAGTGCGAAGGAGTACATCGAAGCATTTTACAAATTGAACATCAGACCTGGACATGTTGATGACGAAGTTGAACAAATTGCAAGATATTTGAATGGATTGCGGATATCTATTCAAGATGAACTCAGTATGATCAAATTGGAGAGTGTTGAAGAGGCTTACCAGTATGCACTAAAGGCTGAAGAGAAATTGAATCAAAGACATGAGCATAGACAAAGAGGTAGAGGTGGAAGGTTTACCAGAGGAAAAGGAACCAGTATAGATCAGAACAAGGACAAGGAAGTTAACAAAGAAGGCAATTCATACTGGAAGGATGATAGAAATTTCTATCGGAGGAGAGAATCAGATGGTTGCCGGAATGAGAACTTTGGAAGACAAGACAAGAGGACATTTAGAGGAATTTGCTTTAAGTGTGGAGGAGAAGGACACCATGCATTTGAATGTAAGAAGACAAAGGCTACTAGAAGAGTAGTAGTGGTGGAAGAAAACCCCACCAGATCAGATAATAAACCAAAAGATGGAGAACTAGTGATGATGAGGAGAGATTTGTGTGATACCGGAGGAGATGAAGAACCCTTGCAGAGGAAGAATCTATTCAAAACCAGATGTAAGGTATCCGTTAAGTGTTGTAAAGTTGTTATTGATAGTGGTAGTTTAGATAATCTTGTTTTACAAGAGATGGTGAATAAGTTGATATTGAAGAGGTTGAAACACCTTAAGCCTTATCAGATAACATGGATTCAGGATGAATATAAGTTGTTAGTAAGTGAACAATGTTTGGTGAAATTGAAAATTGGGAATTATCATGATGAAGTTTTGTGTGATATTATGCCTATGGATATTTGTCATCTTTTGTTGGGTAGACCTTGGTAGTTTGATAGACAGGCAATACATGATGGAAGAAAGAATACATACACTATTGTGGCCAATGGGATGAAGCAAATCTTGTTACCTTTGGAGGAACCTTTGAAGAATGAAGTCTGTACAAATGCTAGAATTTATTTAGTAGATGGAAGGAAATTCATGGATGGACTGAGACATGAGAAAGTGTGTTTTTCCTTAATTCCTAAGAAGATTGAGAGACTGGAACCAGAAGAAGAGCACTCGGAAGAGATAAGAGATTTGTTGACAAAATATGAGGACATCATTTCAATAATGTACTTGATGAATTGCCACTTGTTAGAAGTATTAGTCATTGCATGGACTTGGTTCTCAGAGCTAGTTTGCCTAACAAAGCTGCACACTGGTTGACACCGACAGAGAATGAAGAACTAAAAACAAGTGCATGAGTTGTTGAAGAAAGGTTTGATCAGGGAGAGTCTGAGCCCTTGTGTAGTACCAATAATATTAGCACCTAAGAAGAATCAAGAGTAGAGAATGTGCACCGATTCAAGAGAAATAAACAAGATCACAGTGAAATACCAGTTTCCTTTGCCTAGGATGGATGACATAATAGACTGTTTGAGTGGAGCAAAATACTTTACAAAGATAGATTTGAAGAGTGGATATCATCAGATCAGGATCAGAGAAGGTGATGAGTGGAAGACAACATTTAAGACAAATAAAGGACTATATGAATGGTTGGTGATGCCTTTTGGATTGACTAATACACTAAGTACTTTAATGAGGCCGATGAATGAGGTATTAAAGAAATTCTTGGGGTAGGTTTATTATTGTGTATTTGGATGATATTTTGATTTTTCAATAGGACAAAAGAGGAGCATTTGTTGTAGTTAATACAAGTTTTGTAGAGGTTGAGAGAGGAGATCAATATCAAGAAGTGTACTTTCATGAAGGACGAGTTAGCCTATTTAGGATTTGTGATATCTGAGGATGGTTCGAAGATGGACCTTGAGAAAGTGAAAGCAATTGTTGAATGGCCTAGACTGGAAAGCATTGGAGAGGTAAGATCATTTCATGGGTTGGCTAGTTTTTATTGGAAGTTTATCAGAAATTTTAGTTCAGTTTGTAACCCTATGATTGAGACCATGAGAGGAGATCAGAAGGAATTCAAGTGGACCACCGAAGCAAATAAAAGTTTTGAATTGTTGAAAGAGAAAGTGATTGAGAAGCCTATGTTAGCTTTACTGGATTTCAATAAGGTATTTCAAGTGGATTGTGATGCAAGTGGAACAACAATAGGAGCAATTTTGAGTCAAGAAGGGAGAGAAGTAGCCAATTTCAGTGAGAAATTGAATGATGTCTGGAAGACAAATTCAGTATATGATCACAAATTTTATGCCATAGTTCAAGCCTTGAAGAAGTGGAGACATTACTTGTTGCCTAAGGAGTTTGTGTTGTATACCGATCATCAAGCTTTGCAGTATTTGAATAGCTAGAGTAAGTTGAATTAGGGACATATGAGATGGGTATAATTCTTGTAGAGTTACACCTTTGTGTTGAAGGAGAGAAGTGGGAAATCTAACAAAGTTATTGATGCATTCAATAGGAGAAGGAATTTGCTGATAGAGATGAGAGTGACAATATTAGGTTTTGAAGATTTGAAGACCTTGTATGATGAAGACCTAGATTTTACAGAACCTTGGAAAGCATGTAGAGAACTGGTTATGGTTGATAGGAGAAAATGGTTGGATTATTTCATTTAGGATGGGATGTTATTCAGGGGAGTTCAGTTGTGCATACCTAAGAGTTCCATGAGAGAGCTCTTGATAAAAGAGAAACATAGTGGAGGTTTAGCCAGACATTTTGGCATTGACAAAATAGTTGCATTGGTGAATGAGTAGTACTTTTGGCCCCAGATTCATAAGGATGTTAAGAGATATATGCAAAGTTGTAGAGTTTGTCAAGTTGCAAAAGGTAGTAGTCAGAATGTGAGATTGTATAAACCTTTGACAGTACCGGTAAGACCTTGGGAGGATATAAGCATGGATTTTGTACTTGGATTGCCTAAGACACCGAGAGGGAATGATTCTATATTTGTGGTGGTGGATAGATTTTCAAAGATGGCTCATTTCATACCTTGTAAGAAGACATTAGATATATTGCATGTAGCAGACCTATTTTTCAAGGAAGTGGTGAGATTGCATGGATTACCTAAGAGCATAGTTTCAGACATAGACACTAAGTTTGTTGGCTATTTTTGGAGAACACTTTGAAAGAAGATGAAGACAAATTTAAAGTTCAGTTCTACTTTTCATCCACAAAATGATGGACAGACATAAGTTGTTAACTAGAGTTTGAGAAACTTGTTGAGATGTTTAGTGGGAGATAAAACCAGAAGTTGGGATTTGATCCTTGCACAAGCAGAGTTTGCCTACAACAATTCATTGAATAGAAGTACTAGAAAAACACCTTTTGAGATTGTTACCGGAGTGCATCCTAGAGGAATATCAAAATTGAGAGACATTAGTAGTGAAGACCGAAAGAGTTCAGAAGAAGAATATTTTGCAGATCACATAGCATCATTTCATATCCAAGTTAAACAACATTTGGAAGACATGAACAACAAATATAAGGAGAAGGAATATGAGAAGAGGAGACATAAGGAATTTGAAGTTGGCGATGAAGTGATGGTATATCTGAGAAAAGAGAGATTACTGGTCGGAACTTATAATAAGTTGCAGATGAAGAAGTTTGGACCTTGTAAGATTTTGAGGAAGTTCAATTCTGGAAATGCATATGAAGTGGAGCTATCAGATAGTCTAAGTATTTCACCTATATTCAACATTTCAGATCTCCATGAGTACCATGAACCAGAATTTAGTGAGGACAATGTTGCAGACCTTGAGAAACAATTGTCTCGGAAGGAACCAGATCAGATTGAAAATATTTTGGATAGTAGGATTGGGCGTAGTACCCGGAACAATCAATACAAAGAATATCTTGTGAAGTGGAAGAGCATACCAGTTGCAGATTCATCTTGGATTTCTTAGGAAGAGGTAGACCACCTTGGTTTCCCTCTGGCCCTAGCAAAGTGAGAGGTTCACTTTTCATTAACCCCGGATGTCTGATGTAGGAGCATCCCCGGTTCACAGCAACATCAACCAAAAACATTTTCCTTTATGTTTTATTTTATGTTTGCAGTTTCAGTTTTCTTTTCTCTGTGTCCCAATTTTGGCTCATCGGATCCTATGGAGTTGGATTCTACTTGAAGACTTGATCATCTTTCTTTCTTTTAGACCACATCTCATTTGGATCACTTATCGGCAAGATATCGCTGCCGGTTTCCATGACAATTTCTTGTTACCGATTGTTCCTTTGTTACCGATTGCCTGAGACCTATTCTGGTGATCTACTAGAACCCATTCCGGAGCTTGCAGAGCCTTGAGCATTGATTTTGATATTCCTTGGCGTGTGGCCGACCTTGTTCATTTTACACGTTAGGTCTTGTTCTTTGGGTTTTGATCCTTTTTTGGCCGGTCGAATTCTTTAGATCGATATATATATATATATATATATATATATATATATATATATTTGTAATCATGCTTTAGAATGTAATCAATTAGAATCAATCAGAGTATTAGATAGATAGAATGTGCCTAGAAGATAGATCTTTTGATTCAAGATCTCGGTTGTGACCTATTCTACCAGGCTTGTGTGCCGGTATGTTGTAACCCGACTGTTACTGGTTGGATGTAATCAAATTCCATGCAATAAAACTATATGTTCTGCATTGCCTCCATCATATCTGTGTGTTTCTATTGTGTTTACTCTTGTTGACCGGTCCAGATTGATCTCCTTGAGGTCCCTCCTCACCAGTGACTGCTTCCAATCTCTAAACTAAAAATAGGAGAAAAATGCTCCAGAGGTGCTAAATCCACCAGGGAATGACTTGAGATGGTAGGGACAGCCAAAGGACAAACCAAACTAAGATTGGGAAGAGCGCATGACTCTTCTCGTAGGCAATGAGGTGCCTTTCATGGAATGTCAGGGGCTGTAATGCCCCTGACAAAAGGCGATTGATCAAAAGATGTCTTGATTAGGTATGACCAGATATTGTTATGCTTCAAGAGACTTAGTTGAAGGGTGAATATTTATAGTCTTTTCAAGTGCGTTTTCATAAATGGCAGGGTGTATTTTTCAGAGGCTTGTGGGGCTTTAGGTGGTTTGGGGATTCTATGGAATTAAGACACTGTGAATATTGAACCTGTGCGAATGGAGAAACATTGGCAATGGGTGCATGTTTTCTTAAAAGATTTACATAGCAACTTTGACTTATTTAATGTGTATGGGCCTATCAACACACTATATAAAATGAGAATATGGGAACAACTGAGTACCCTTCTTGCAAATTTGGGTGATCATTTTTGTGTTCTGGGGGGGATTTTAATGCTACGTTATCTCCTATGGAGAAAAAAGATGGGAGTTATCATTTTAATCAAGTACATCATAATTTTGGCGATTTCTCTGTGGGATGTGGTTTGGTGGAAGTTAAATTTAAAACATGGGAATTTACATGGACTAATAGGAGGATAGGCTTTTCCAACATTGCTTTAAAATTGGATCATTTTTTTCTTGCGGGCAACTAGATCTCAAAATCATGGATTACGGAAGCCTCAATTTTACCCATTCATGGATCAGATCATTATCCATTTTTCTTACTCATTCAAGATGATTTTGCTCTTGTGCGATGCCCATTTAAATTTGAAATGATGTGGCTCAAAGTTGAAGGTTTTCGGGACTTGGTAGAGGACATTTGGTTTAATGCTCCGACCTGGAATGGTAATCATGCTTTTTTTTTAATAAGAAATTACAATTTTTAGAGGAGTCTTTAAAGAAGTGGAATAGGGAAAGTTTCTAAAGTGTCTTTGTTGAGAAGATGGCAATTGAAAAGAGATTAGAGTGTCTGCATAAAAAAAGTGATCCAAAATGGCATGACTGACTCAAAATTTATGGAAGATTTTTTTTTAAATCAAGAGTATAGGGAAGTGCTGGCGAGATAAGAAATTTTCTAGAGACAAAAATCCAGGGAAAAGCTGGCTCAAAGAGGGAGATAGAAACACTAAGTTATTTCATAGCTCTGTTAAGGTGC
Organism: Cryptomeria japonica; assembly: GCF_030272615.1. Taxonomy (NCBI): domain Eukaryota; kingdom Viridiplantae; phylum Streptophyta; class Pinopsida; order Cupressales; family Cupressaceae; genus Cryptomeria; species Cryptomeria japonica. The sequence continues at coordinate 524,544,369 of NC_081412.1, read as the reverse complement.
AAAGATCTAGTAATAATATTTTTAGTATTAAGGATCCTAATGGTGTAATGCTTTCAAATCAAAAGGAGATTCAGGAGGCGACAATGGGGTTTTTTCAGCAGCTATTAATGGAGGAAAATCCTCAAAGACAAATAGAGGAGAGTTGTTTAGATGTTATCCCGAGATGTATCTCTTTTGAATAGAATAAGTTCTTAATGGAAAATATCACTTTGGACGAAGTGAAAAGGGCTTTGTTTGATCTTGGGGGTGATAAGGCGTTAGGGTCGGATGGCTTCCCTACTGCCTTTTTAAAAAAATTCTAGCATTTATTTGCTATCGATTTATTGCAAGTCGTGGAAGAGTCCAGAGCTGGAGGTTTTATCCTAAAGGACTTTAATAATATCTTTATTGTCCTAGTTCCTGAAAAGCAATCGATAGAATCATTTGATGACTTTCAACCAATCTCACAATGCAACACCATTTATAAAATTATCTCCAAAGTGATTGCTAACATATTGAAATTGGTGCTTAAGTATGTTATTTCAAAGGAGCAGAGTGGATTTGCACCCAATAGGTCCATTGTTGAAGGCATTATTGTGGTGCATGAGGCCATTCACTCAATTCAGGTAGCAAGAATGAGCAAGATGCTAGTTAAATTTGATATAAAAAAGGCCTATGACAAGGTATGTTGGAAATTTTTGTTTGATACTCTTAGAAAGTTTGGTTTCTATGATGAATGGGTTACTTGGGTCAAAAGTTGTGTATGTACCCCAAGGTTTTCTATTTTGGTGAATGGTAGCCCACAAGGATTTTTTGAAGTTTCTAGAGGTTTGAGACAAGATGACCCTTTGTCACCATTCCTGTTCATTATCATGACAAAGTTTTAAGCAGATTAATTTCAAAGAAAAGGGCTAAAGGGGTTTGGAAGGGTGTTAAAATTACATAGGGAATAAGGTTGTTTCTCACCTCCAATTTGCTGATGACACTCTCCTTTTTGGGGAGTCGACTTTAAGAGAAGCAAGGGTATTGAAATGCATAATTGATAACTATGCTTAATGGTTTGGATAGAAGATTAACTAGAGAAAATATGAAAATTTCTTTTTAAATACTCCCATAAGGAAGCATAGGGAGATATAAAATATTATGGGGATGCAAGTGGGTAGCTTACTGGGTATCTCGTTGTTTGGAGGTGCAAGCAGGTCCACAATTTGGAAGAATTTAGTTGACTCTTGCATTTAGAGGATGGATGGCTGGAAGAGAAAATGGTCGACTTCAGCGCGACGCATCATGATGTTAAAAATAGCGGTCTCTGCAATCTCGCTCTTCTCTATGATGTGTTTACATATCCTGCAAAAGGTTGTGAAGGTGATAGAATAGAAAATGAGAAAGTTTTTCTGGAATGGATCTTAGGAGGAGGATACAATTCTGTTGTTGGCTTGGGATAAAATATGCATGCCAAAGAAGGAGGGGGGTTGGTATTTGTAATTGGCAAAAAATGAATGAGGCTATGGGAGCCAAACTTGTATGGGCTATCTATAAGAACTCACAACAATTATGGGTTCAAATTTTGTAGGATAAGTATCTGGACTAGATGGATGGCTGGAGATTTTTCACAATTGCAAACCCACTGTGTGGGTCAGCTATATGGAATTTTATTGTCTTATGCAGGAAGGTGATTATTGATCACTTATCATGGCAGATTGGTGATGGTAGGAATGCACATTTTTGGTTAGATTCTTGGGAAGGACATCAAGATTTGTACAGTAATGTGAATGCAATCAAGGTTAGAAGATTATTGGAGGATGCATGGGGCACCAAAGTGAGAGATTATATGGAACCCATAAGAGTTGATGGGAGGTGTGTATGGGGATGGAAATCGGTAAGAGGAGTTTTACAAAACCCTGATCACATCCGGATTATGGGAGAGATTTTTAAAAATAGAAAGGCCTTCTTATCTGATGGAAAAGATGTAGTAAAATGGTGTGGAGCTCAACATAACAATTATTCGGTCAAGATTGGATATCAATTTCTAGATAGCAGAGAAGTAAGGGAAGAATGGCCAATGAGCTTATGTTGGGGAAAAGATTGCCTCCCTAAAGTAGGAGCTTTTGCTTGGCTTGTAGTATGAGGCCGAATCTTAATTGGTGAGAGGAGGAAGTGTCTTGGGATGGTGGGACCTTCAAAATGCATTATGTGTGGCAAGAATGAAGAAGAGGTTGATCACCTTATGTTGAAATGTGACTTTGGGAATGCTTGCTGGAGGATAGTACAAGGAAAATTGTCATGGCAAGGTCCCCTTTCTGGGAATTTAAAGGAAGTCTTTCTGAGTTGGCCATATAAGGATAAAAATTCTATCTTTTCCTTGGTGTAGAAAATAAGCCCATAAACGATAGTATGGGAGATTTGGAAGGAGAGGAATTGAAGAATATTTCAAGATAAAGGGGAACCATTGGAGAGGATTATGGCTAGGATTGACACATCAATTGAAGAAATGGTGGGAGCTGTAGCCTCTTGGATCAGTGTTAAGAATGTAGTTCTATCAAAGGAGGTTTCACATATTCAAAATTGCTGGCCTAGAACTAAATTCAGGCCCATTCATGGGCCTAGGCAGGATGATCTGACATACTGCAACTCTCGGGAGAAGTTAAGAGAATAATGGATCCCATTGGAGGAAGGGTGGATCAAGGCAAACTTTGATGGTGCATCCAAAGGTAATCTGGGTGAGTCTCGTGTAGGTGTGGTGTTTAGGGATTGGAAGAGAAACATCATTGCATGGGATGCTAAGCGACTGGAAAAGGGCACAAATAATGCCATTGAGGTGCAAACAACATCTTTAGCAATTTAGTGGGGTTTAAAACTTGGTTTCTAGAAACTACACCTAGAAGGTGATTCATTGATTATTATCAATGCAATCATTAAAGGGGAAATGTAGGCTTGGATGCTTAACAAGTTTGTTCAGAAAATAATTCATGACATGAAATATTTCATAGACTTCAAGATATCCCATGTGTGAAGAGAAGGAAATAAAGAAGCAAACGTACTATCTAAATGGGCTAGCAAATTTAAGGATGAACATGATTTCCAGTTGGAAGATATTCAAAATACTTTCATTGATGACATGGAAGATCTGGTAGTTGTTGGCAACCCCAAAAAATTTGGGGGATCAAAGTGAAATATGTAGGACTTGCTAATTAATATGAATATGAAATGTAGTTACTTTCGGTTCATGTGGAAGGTTGATATGATATACTCTGACAACGCATTTACAAATTGTAGTGATGAAACAAGGCTTTGGAGGTGGTGAAGGTTGGTTTGCATAGGAGGGAATGAATGATAATTAATTCAAATTAATGAATAAGTGGGGGAGATTTTATTTTTCTTTAGTGGCATTATAGCTCTTAGTTGTAGAAGAGTTGTTTTCTAAGCAACGGGGGTGGTTGCACTATAGCTTTGAGATTATGGAGGCAAATTTTACTTTCAAAACACAGAAGAAGCTTGTGCCTTTTGTGGGAAAGGCATCCAACAGACATTTACAGGGGCTCTTTCTCTACAAAGATGAGCGTTTGTTGGAGGTAGTGAAGTTAATGATGAGTGAGAATATTGTATACAATAGCCATAGACATCAAACCAATATGGATATCTACTTGTTGATTGTGGCATGGGGGCTGGAATTTCAAGACATAGTGGATAAGGTTTGACATATTCTGAAAGAGCTCATTGCAGAAGAATATTTGGATGGCTTGGAGTTTATTCTTGAATGGGCCATCCTGGGGGTTGGGATTGACGCATCTGAAGGTGTCACAGAGCAGGGAAACTCCATTCCCTTTGTGCGTTGGCCAAAGGATGAAGTTAAGGAAAGATGCAGAGTAGCAACTTGGTGAGGAAGACCTTTGCTGGGTTGATGCAAGTTGAGGAAGCTCTACAGGCTGCACACGAGCTAGCGAGGGTGGAGTTGGGATCGGAGTTGTGACCGCGGGCCCATACATAAGAAGCACAACGAATACTAGACAGGTTCAATGAGGAGAACCCGCGTGAGAGATAGTTTTTAGTTAAAAATTTTGTTATGCTATTTGAGGATAGGAGTTGTTTGGTGATAGATTTTTTGCTCTATTAGATGCGTTGGTCAAAGGTTGCCCGATGGACTGTTATTTTGTGCATCCTAATTTTGTAGTGATAATTGGTGAACTTGGTGGGATTTGTGATGTATATGGTTTTTTTGTTTGTTGATATTACGAACAATGTATTCTCTTATATTGCTTATCAATACAATAAAAAACTTATTACTGACCAAAAAAAAAGGTTTTCTATCAAAGACATCATACCAAATGCTTTTCTAATTTCTACTCTAAACTAACTAGACTATTGGCAAGAATTTGGTGCATTGTGTCTCTTGTCTTGTATTATTGCAATGAAAGTAAAATTAAAATAGTTTGACGAGGAAAAGAAGAAAAAGAAATCATTATGGATAGTGGAAATTTTAATGAAATTAAGATTTTTTTATTTATTTTTTATGTCAAACTTGTTTCAAAATATCAAAATTATTTTAATATTTTATTGAATAATAGTAAATCAATTATAATTAATTATATTGTTGGCAAGATCTTTTTTAATTCTATTAATTTTGATTATACAAAAAATAATACTACGGTCAATTATTTTTCTATCAATTTTTTATTCTATTAATTGTTTCATTTCATAATATGACTTTTATGTATTTTAAAAGGTTGTGGATCAATATTATGGAATGTATTTTTTTAATGATATTGGAGGCAATTTTAGTTTGTATGGGTATTCATGATTATTGAAAATATGAAACATGGAAAAAAGAAAGACCGAGATCAAAATAATTCACTATATAATAAATAAAAAATTTAAAATTTAAAATAATAAAACACATATTTTATATAAAAAGTTCAAAACCAATTTCTTTATTTAATTTTAAAAAAACTAAGTAAAATAATTACAATGTCAACTCCATTGTTTATTTTCTCCACTTGTCATTCAATAACAAGAGACACATTGTGTCAAGTTCCTGTCTATAAGTGTTATAGTAGTTAATGTTAGGTAGAGTATTTTAATTCTAGTTAGATTAGTGAAAATATAGAGCATTCACATACATCGTTAGTCATCTAGCTAATTGCTCTTTTACAATGCTCTGTATTAGTCACTTAGCTTATTTGGTTCAAAATTGTGTGCAAGTAGTCACATTAAAATTAAAATTAAAAAACACAGATGGTCGAGCTTATTTGTAAAATCTTGCACCCTTCTTTACAATTCACAACCATGTATTTCAATTAATAGCTTGTTGATTTCAAATATGAAACATCTTCAATGTAAAAATAATTATTAAAGCAAATTAAGTAATATTAGTGAAAAGTTGTTATTAATTAGAGTTATTATACATAGATTTTAAATATTTGTATCTATTTATTTTAATACAATAATAAAGTGTTGTTTATTATACACATAATAATTACATAAATAATACTAACAAAGTATTAAAAAATAATCAAAACATTAAATATGATCAGTTGTAAAATAGTTTATTATATCATATTATATTGCAACAAGCATCTCTTGTTAAAGCTTTGAAGGAGCATCACAACGTTAATCAAGAGCTACTATCACATTTGTCTAGAGTGCAGTCTCAGTTGACAACCATTGCTAATGATCATAATGGGTCTCTACTTGCTACATTTAATATTATTATGGATTATCATGTTATTTGTACTCTTGGAGAAATTAAACCCTTCTCTTGTTGTAATATGGTTCTTCACAAAAAACCATTGGTTTATAGTTGGTCTATTTGTTTTGGTTATCTATGCAATGCGTCTTAGATCTCAACCTAAGTTGCGTCTCCTAGGCTTTTTGGCTTGGTTGAGCCTCCTTTATATATATATATATATATATATATATGCATTTTTCCAAAAAATATTGTAAAAAATAACAATAATTGTTGCATAGACAATACATAAAGTAGGTAGTATTTTCTAAATTACATAGTATCTAAGATTTTTTTAAAATTGTATATTTAATTGGATATATATGAATGACATCACAAATGTCATTCAAGGAGACAACATAATGTTAAAGTCAACAATGTACTTTTAGGATAATGTATAAAATATTTTATATGCCATTCAAGTCATTAATTGAATGACAAAATTTAAAAAAAAAAAAGATTTTTGCAATGACTATTTCCAACATGACCCAATAGAGAGAAGATAAATGATTTTATTTAAATTATTAAATAAAAAAGTAGTTGTAGACTATAGACACCTAAAATTGTCCTAGTCTAATTGAATAAATATTTTATTTATTTAATTATTTTATCCTAAGCCTTCTATTGATTAAATAGATTTTTATTTATTTAATTAATTCACTAATCCACTATACCCTTTCCCCATTTAAATAAATATATATTTTTATTTAAATTATCCTTTCCTTAAATTAAATAATATTTTATTTATTTAATTGGCCCCACCTCTTCTATTAATTAAATAAATATTTATTTATTTAATTAATTCATTAACTTTTCCCCTCCATGACACTTGCCATTTATCTCTTAATTTACCTTTAACAACCTCTCTAATATTTTCCTATTTCTTATACCTACCCTCTAGTATGAGTTGACCATTTATCCCTCCACCTCTTAATCCTAGCCCTCTATTTCTAGGGTACTCTCTATAAAAGAGGTTCCTTTTTCTCTATCATTCCCTAATGACATAACGATCAATCACTCAAGTATGTACACAACCACAATTCATTCTTTATTGAGCTCTTGTGCACAATACAAAATCTAAGAGTAACCACAATCAAAATCAAGCAAGAACAATGAAGATAGGAAACAATGAAGATCAAACCCTAATGAACATGTGAAGGTATAATATTTCTATTTTGTTGTTTGCATGTTTTTAGGTTCTTCATTGGTGTATGGTGGATTTCATTATAGAAATAGGGTTTTATGTGGTTGAATCTTATTGAGTTTAATAAAATTTTGAATTCCCAATTCTATTGTATATATTTTGGCACGCCTGGTGGGACCCTAGTCACTATTTTCTAATAGTTTATTGTTGTTTTAGTATTTTCAATTTTGCAAATCTGACATTTGCGACAATTTTTATTTCTATTGCGTCTATGATCTTTTCTGTCGTGTTTGTGGTTTTGTGTCATGTTTCTATTGTTGCAGATTTTAGGGTTTTTGTAGGTCCTGATCTCAACATGTTTTTGGTCATTCTTGCTATATTTTTGGCAGAGCTTATTGCGTTTCTATGTGATCTTGGTGCATTTTTGGTTTCTAAACATTCAACATTTTCAGATCTCATTGTGTCTATGGCTAGTCTTGCCAAATTTTTGGTTAATATTGTTGCGTTTATGGATAGTCTTGTTGTGTTTCTATTTCTAATAGTTTTCTATTTTGCAAGTTTATGTTAGTTTTTGTAGCATTTGTGGCCTATCTTGCCCCATCTAGGTTTAGATATTATTGCTTTTTTGCTAACTCTTAACATGTTTCTAGTTTGTTCTATTGCATTTTTGTCCTGCAGGTTGGTTGAAGATTCCAAAAATTGTTTGTAGAAGACCCTTTTTTAATTTTATTTTATGATCTAATCCTTGTGGTGGCAAGGGTAGTTTTGAAATTACTAATACGTTTGTGCTTATAGGGGCAATTTAGGAGAGTACTTGTTTTTATTAGATTAGAAAACACTTCCATTGGTGCACTAAAAAGAACAATTGTTTGAAGTGTTTGGGGCACTTCCCAAATATGTTGTAGAACCCTAGGTGTTTGATGAAAGTATCCTCTCCCCTCGCCTTCGTGGATATTGGGTGTAAGAGAATAATTGAACAACACTTTTTTTTAGAAGGTTTGCCTCCCATTGTGAGAGGGAACAACCTAAGCGGTACTTTCCTCCGGTCCGCTATATAAAATAAGGTGCAATGAAAGTCATAACCCAACCATTATTAGGTTTTACCATACTATTCAATGTGAAAGGGATTTTATACTCCAAGTAGGGTTGATTTGGATGCACACAGGGTGTTGGTGACCCCAAACTGTGACTAAATTTTTTAGTAGTGGCCCACCCTATATTGTCCAAACATTGCGGTAGCTTCAGTGCAAGGGGATAGTTGGTTTTTTGACCCAAGATACTCACCATAAGGCTCCCTTGAGATGAGAGAGAAATCCTCATCTTAGCATAAGCGACTTTTATCCTTTTGGGGAGAGGGTGATTGGGTCATCCTTCCAGTCCTCAAGGCCCCTAGCTATCCTCTTATACAAAGAAAAAATAGTGTACACACCCATTAAGGTGTCCCTACATTTGAGTCGACAAAGATTCTACGTTGTGGGCTAAAGTTATTGCCATGAGACCTTGACTTTAGGATTAAGAAGTGTTTGAAGTGTATTTGTTTGTGATAAGACTCATGGAAATTGGGCTATTTCAACCTATTGAACATACACATTATGCTCATATTTGGGAAACAACACCTTTAGACATTGTGTCTTCTTGCCATAAAAAACATCAACATTGAGATCTAGTCACTTTTTCACAAGTTCAAAATTTGGACATATTTGAGAATTTTTTTTGCTAGAAACACGTCTCTGTTTACTTCCAGTGCATATATGATCATTCTGGTCATGTTTGTGTTCACTTCCAACATGTTTTTTAATCATCTTGTTGTGTCTATGGAACTTTTAGGCACGTTTATAGAAATAACTAAAACAACATTACCAACCGGGAAAACACGTTTTTGAGATATTATGTCACGTCTATGCAACTTTCTGGTGTGTTTCTGAGACATTATACCACGTATTTGGATAAAATTGAGATTTACACTGCAACTATGAAACAACGTTTTTGGATTATGTAGCTACATTTTTAATACATTTTGACGCGTTTGTGGATTTATATTGCATCTGTGGAGAAGATGAGAAAAAGACGGAAGAAGAATGAAGGGACAAAAAGAGGTTAGAATGCAAATAAATCAAACAATGACACAATACGAATGCAAACAACCAACTTTATACCTTGTCTTTCACCTCTCCCTCAGATTGAGCTTGATAAAGTGGAAGATGCGCCCTTTGATGCTCCACTTGATGTGCTCTTTGCTTAATTTGGATGTGGATTTCTCTCCCTTTCTCAACAAGATTATGTTTGGATTGGATTTGGATGATGATGATGGATAAGATGAATTGGATTAGATGATTGAAGGATTATGAGGATATTATGAGGGCATGATGAGAAGAAGATAGAAGAGAAATGGACAACATGATAATGTATGAGAAGTGGATGCTTTGTGAGGAGACGAGACTCCATTTTATAGATTGGAGCCACGATTGATTTGGTTATGGAGGGTTGAGATTGATTTTAAATGGTGGGCATGGATCAAGGATGCCTTGGGAGAATAAAAAGGAATATAAAATTCCTTGGGGAAAGGGGAGAGGAATTAAAAATTCCAAAATACAGGATGCATGGAAGGATTCAAAGAAATTTGAATTTCTTTGAGAGGCTCAAGGTTGATGTGACATGAGTGGGGAATATAAATTGTGAAACAATGATAAATGGGATTAAGAGAGATTCTAGAAGAATTAATTAGGCTAAGTGGGGATTACGAAAAGTGATTTGTAGGAATCACATGATTAGGTTAATTAATTAAAATTAATTAACTGAGTGGGTTTAGAGGAAATAATTATTGGAGGGACTTTAGAAGAATAGAGAAATAATTAATTTATTTGATAAATTAATTATTGGACTATAGTGACGGGATTACTTAAATTAGATTTAATTGATTCTGAGAGGAATAAGGATAACATAATTAAATTAATTAATTATGTCGACATGCTTCAATTAATTAAATATTGATTTAATTAATTTTAAGTGTCTACATTTCGCCCCTCTTTGATATAGCATCATGAAGTGATGTTATATCAAAGAAGAATAAAACATAGTGGAAGAAAAGGATAAGGACTAGTAGCATGATGTCCCAGTCATGAGATGAGGAATAATGACGAGGAGGAAGGATGACGAGGAAGTACTGGTATGCCCCCTCAAGAGGACATGCGAGGTCAAAGAACACATGTGTGCTCTTGAAATGGATTAGAGGACTAGATAAAGAGAGGAGAAGGATGAAGACAGATGGATAAATTGGAGTGTCTGAATGGAATGAGATGGATGAATGAAATGAAATGAGTGGATAGGATTTTTTTGTTGAGCAGATATAGAGAGAAAACCTAGATTTGATATTGCCATGGATAGTCTACACCACTGATTATAAGAACCAGGATGATATGAAGATTCGAGGCATGGACTGACACTTAGACAAACAGGAATCTCTTGCACACAACCATGCAAGTGTTGATAAACACTAATGCAGGGTTGTCGGTTCGTACAAGGAAAACCTTCAAACACACCATGCATGCCCCATTATACACCAACCAAGACATACCAAGATATAGGATGATTAAGGCAATCCTGAATAAGTATAGTCCTGGGACACGATGAAAATTAAAGCAAAAAGCTCAATCATGCAAACAACATGCACATGACCAGCTGACATCTCTTGTCAAGAGTAGGACATGGATTTGGATAAACTGCTGGACTAGGGAAGGATGCATCTTGATGGGAAGGTGATGGATTTGGTTGAATTGCCAGATATGGGAAGGATTCATCCTGATGGGCAGAGCATGGATAGATTGATGGATGAGAAAAGACAAGTTGGATGTGCAAGGTCTGCAGATGAGAGGATTTCCACTTGGATTTGATTAGAAAAGTATGGATGGGGCCTTGGATTAGGCACAAGTCAGTGTAAGCTCAAGTAGATGGGAAGAGCTCAATTCGATGGATTGGATAGGATTGGAAGAAGGATGAATGATTAGATAGGATGAAAAGGGGGATGGATGATTGAATAGGATTGGATTGGGGATGGGATTAATGATTGAATTGGAAGAGATGGAGAATATGATTGGATGAGATAGGATTGGATTAGAAATTGAATAGGATGGGGTGAATTGGTGGATAGGATTTGATTGATTGGAACCAATGACAAGGGGGAACCAAGGATTGGTAAAAGGATGGATGGATGGATGGAGGGAGATGATTTTTGGATAGGAAACATATGGATCAAGTGAATGTATATGGATGGGATATGGAGGGATACCAGATGGAGGGTAGGTTGATGGAAACCCAAGGACTATGTTGCAAAGGAGGGAAATGCCCCACTAAGGGTAGTGGAATGAAGGATAGGAAAGATGGTGGATAATAATGTGTGAGGTGGAAAGATAATGTGTAATAGATATGGATGGTAGAGGTATTAAGGTTTGTGTTTTCCAAAGCATGCATGCATATACATTATTTTGCCTCTATATGATCAAGACCAAATATAAGAATGGAGGATTCATTTTGATAGGATGAGGGATATGAGATGGAGGATATGGATAGGATAGTCAAGATCAAAGATAGGAAAGGATAATGGACTTAGATAGGATGCAGATGGATGGGCCGATCGTATGGATGAAGCTTGCCCCCAAGTGTAGAGTGCAAGAGGATGAGTCGATTACACATGATGCTTTTTTGCCAAGTTTTCATCATGGTACTTACCTAAGGGCCACAAGGAGTGGTTTTCACCACTAGATGAAATAATTTTTCTTTACTTTTTCTGATTTTTTGTTTTTGCTTGTTTTTTTTTTTCTTGATTTTTTGATTTTTTTGAATTTTTGGAATAGTTTGGATGGATAAGGATGAGGATGCGTAGATATGGAAGATAGTGGGTGCGTGAAGGAGGAAGGGAGGACTCAAGCATCTAGTTCCATGGATGGTATCCCTTAGGTATACTTGTATATGTTGGTAACAATTGGAGAGATGAAATGGATAGGGGGTGGAAGATAAGGATTTGCAAAGGATTGGACTAATGAAATGGGATTGTGAAAAATGGATAGTGGATAATGGATGGGGTTTTGAAAAATTTATGGAAGATCAATAATGGCACAAACCTTGAAGGGTGGTGGAGTAGTGGAGGAGAGGATTTTGAATTAGATGGAGGATAAAGTGTGGATTTTAGGAAATGAGGACCCAAAATAGAAGAAGGGGATGATGGGGTTGGGATGGTGGATTTTGGGACATAAGGACCCAAAATGGATTTTAAAGGTGGAGGAGCGTTAGATGGAGGATTGGAGGACTTATGAATGGATGGACCTTTTGGATTAGCAAGTTTGGATGCCATTTTTTATTTTACTTTGAGATGCATTGCTTCTTTGAGTAGTTTGGGAATCCACATAGTTTTTGATTTTTTTCTTTTGGGGCCTTTGTGGCCTTTTTGATTTATCTTTCTTTCGGATCATATTTTTCTTTTGAGCATGTCATATTGAGGGAACATGTCGATCCTTTGATTTTTGTGGATTTTGAACTTTACTCTTTTTAGATTGGGCATCCAATTTGCTTCTAATAACAATGGGATGGGTGCATGAGGATGAACGACTTAAGGATTTTATGGATGGTGGGATGATGGAAGGAGAGTGTTGGGAGGCATTCAATGATGTGTACCTTTGTTGATATTGCTTAGGGATTATTTTAGGTAATGGATGGAAGGAATGGAGGATTTAGCTTTGGAATATAGGGTCCGAAAATGGATGTGGATGATAGGGGATGATGGGATTTTGATTTACATGAAGGATTTTGGATTCAAGGGAAATAGAGGATGTACCAACATCTTGAGAATTAGCTTGAGGACCCTTATTATTTTAGAAACAAGATGCAAGTCCATTTTGAGGGGGATGAGATGTGGAAGGAAGATTAGGATCTTTAGATGGATTGGGATCATGACATGGAGATGAAGGGATACTTTGATCTTGATTAGGGAGGGTACCATGGGATGGAGTGGGAGAGGTGATTGGATCATGAGCTGGGAGAGGATCATGTGATGGAGAGAGAGGGTTGGATAGAGGAATCATATGTTCATGAGAGGAAGTGGAGGGAATGATATCATTAGATGGAGTGGAGGGAGATTCATCATGAGATGGAGATGATTGTATGCTATCAAGATTTGGAACAAGCATTTGAAATGTTTGGAGTTGTGGGGATTGTGTGCTGGAGGAGGATACAAAAGCTTCAATGTGAGTAGATGGAGGAATGGGGCTATCATGAAGTGTGGGGTATTGAGATTTGTTTTTGAGGTGGAGGTGATTGGGGTGGATGGAGGACTTGAGGAGACTTGGCAACTTTGTTCTGAGTTGGGGATTTTGTCTCCTTTGCTAGCATGTCTTGGATAAGATTATGGATGATGGATTTGGAGGACGTGGATAATATGGATTTTGGAGGATTAGGATTAGATGGAGGATTGGGATTGGATGGAGGATTAGGATAATGGATTGGGGAATTAGGATTAATTCTTTGAGGACTATGGAGTAAAGGATTTGGATGGGGAGTAGAGGTAATGAATGTGTTGTAAAAGGATGGGGATTGGGATGTATATGAGAGGAGAGATGAAGGTATATATGTGGATGAGGGATAATATGGAGATACAAATGGGAAATAAGATGGAATTCCCTTGTCAAAGGTAGAGGAAGGATAAGAGATATGATACAAATTGGGATTAGGTGTGATGTGTTGAGGTGGGATGGATGAAGGTATGATAGGTGGATGAGAGATTATGGGATTGACTTGGTAGGCAGGTTGAGGTAGCTCATGAACTTCCATGAGCATCTGCTCATACCAAGCTTTGAAATTCTAGGTAGCCATATTGAGAATGAAGGATTAGATTGGAATTGGATGAATATGAGGATTAGGACTTGGCTTTGAATGATGATGGGTCAAATTTGATTGGATTTGATTTGTATTGGACTTGATTTTATTGGATTGGTGCTTGGATTAGAACTTGATTTGATTTGATTTGATTGGATTGGACGATTGATTGATGAGGGATTGGATAACCAGATTAGGAAGATGGATTAATTTGATTGATTGGAATTTTAGAGATTTGATTGGATTAAAGGGAGAATGATTATGAAATAATGGATATATAATGAGAAAGGGGAAGGCTAACCAAAGTCAGATGAATGATTTAGACAAAAATATTGGTTGAGGAAGGATGACTGTTTGAATGGATGAAAGTGGATTGGGGATTGGAGAATTACTAGGATAAATAGAAATGGATTAAATATTTGATGATGACAAGATGGAGTTTGGAAAGAGGGAAGATTGATTGGTTGGAGGAATGATGAACCTGGCAAGAGATATCAAGCAATGAATACACGTTGGCCACTGACGCACATAGAGAATTCAAGCACAACGTGCTATCCTAGGAAGTTGGATGAGGAGGAAAACCTTTGCTTGCTGACTTAGGTACACACCCAATAGCTAATCAGAATACAGTCGCTGGGTCTCACGAAATGGATTGCCAACGCCGTATTACCCAACTCCAAATGCTAAAGGAGGCACGATATGACAAGTCTCTTGAGGGAGTTACTATCTCCCTTGCACAAAGATTATCCACCTTTCGGAGGTGAACCGGGTGGCTTCTATTCCTAGAATTCTTAGTAAGGATTTCCGTTCAAAAACTACTCCTTGTAGTCATGCAAGCATGATTGAGGCCTATAGCCCTATAAAGTACCAAGAAAGATTTAGTCACACAAGCATGATTGAGACCTCAATGGGCCCTACAAAGTTCTCGATATGAGAGTGAACTCTCAAATAACTCCATCCTCTGAGATTTTCATCTCCAAAGGCCTATTTATTATAGTGATTTGGAATGATTGGGATTTTAGCCGTACTCACTTGGGTCATTCCCCTCTCACCAAATTAGGAGGGAAAGCTCGCTAAGGGTAAAAGCATGCAAGCAAACAAGAAAAGTTTCAAGGGTTTGGATTTCTGATTGTCTATATAGACAAGAACATACTCTCCTATCTCTACACTTTTCTCAAACACATCAAACAAATTGTTCTTTTACCCCTAATTAGATCTAAGTGCCTAAGAAAATAATTGAAAAGACACAATGTTTGCTTATATCTCCTTAGGCAACCTACAAGAACGATGGATTAGTAGTCTTTGATGATTGATCTTGGGCATTTGAAAGAAAAGGAATCTATAAACACAAGATGATTATCCCAAAAAATATTGCAAAATTAGTTTCCTTATGATCTTCTAACTAATTTCAAAAAAAAAGTTTGATAAAAACTGATTTTATATGCTAATATTATGAGTATCTAAAGTTCAAAAATAAGGGTTGAATTTGAATGTGTTAAATTAATTTTTGAAAAAAAATATGAAAAATATAGAGACAACCCATTTTAGATCTCTGAATCCCCTTTTCAACGCACTTTTAATTTTTGAAATCTAACACCCGAACAAAATTTTATGGCCGTTTTACTAAAACTGGTTTTTTACCTAAACGCACGTGTTGATGTGCAGACGCACACTCTGATTCAGTGCGCTCGTGCTGAAGCGCATGCACAAAATTTGATTAATATTTTTTCATGAATTTTTTACTCAGTGCACGTGTTTTGGCGCAAGCGTAGGCATTGTTTTGCCTGCGCATGCGCTAATTGACCATTTTTGATGAAAATTTAGATTTTTTTGCAAAACGCATGCGCTGATTCACGAGCGGACGTGACGATTGACCAAAAATGCAGAAAAGTCATCCAAAAAATTCAAATTTTGAATTGCCCACATTGTTTGACCTGCGGACGCGCTGAACCAGTGAGGCGAACACATTGAAGTGTAGATGGATGCGCTGAAACGATAATTTGCGATCTTGCTATCTTGCCTTCTCCTTTAGATTGAGCTATGGATGAAGTGGAAGATGCAACCTTTGATGCTCCACTTGATGTGCTCCTTTGCTTAATTTTAATAGGGGAAAAAGATGAAAGAAGAATGAAGGGACAAAAGGAGGTTAGAATGCAAATAAATCAAACAATGACACAACATGAATGCAAACAACTAACTTTATAACTTGTCTTTCACCTCTCCCTTGGATTGAGCTTGATGAAGTGGAAGATGCACCCTTCGATGATCCACTTGATGTGCTCTTTGCTTAATTTAGATGTTGATTTCTCTCCTTTTCTCAACAAGATTATGTTTGGATTGGATTTGGATGATGAGGATGGATAAGATGAATTGGATTAGATGATTGAAGGATTACGAGGGCATTATGAGGGAATGATGAGAAGAAGATAGAAGAGAAATGGACAACATGACAACACATGAGAAGTGGATGCTTTGTGAGGAGATGAGAATCCAATTTATAGATTGGAGGAGGCCAAAATGAAGGGCCAAGATTGATTTGGTTATGGAGGGTTGAGATTGATTTTAAATGGTGGGCATGGATCAAGGATGCCTTGGGAGAATAAAAATGAATATAAAATTCCTTGGGGAAAGGGGAGAGGAATTAAAAATTCCCAAATAAAGGATGCATGGAAGGATTCAAAGAAATTTGAATTTCTTTGAGAGGCTCAATGTTGATGTGACATGATGGAGGGATTCAAAGAAATTTGAATTTCTTTGAGAGGCTCAAGGTTGATGTGACATGAGTGGGGAATATTAAATTTAGAAATAATGATGAGTGGGATTAAGAGAGATTCTAGAAGAATTAATTAGGCTAAGTGGGGATTAGAAAAAATGATTTGTAGGAATCACATGATTAGGTTAATTAATTAAATTTAATTAACTGAGTGGGTTTAGAGGAAATAATTATTGGAGGGACTTTAGAAGAATATGGAAATAAATAATTTATTTGATAAATTAATTATTGGACTATAGTGATGGGATTAATTAAATTAGATTTAATTGATTCTGAGAGGAATAAGGACAACACAATTAAATTAATTAATTATGTTGACAGGCTTCAATTAATTAAATATTGATTTAATTAATTTTAGGTGTCTACCTGTGGTTTTGAAATTCAAAGAGCTTCTAAGGTTGATTCCATAAGATTCCATTTGAGTCAACCATTATCCTTTCATGGATTTCCATGCATTTTTTAGACATCATTTTCAATCCCCCCATTTACACTTTTCAACTAAGAGTCAAAAGGTTGTTTAGTAGTCCTTATCTTATCTTGCAAAACACATTACACACATCTCTAGGTGGTTCTCGCATCATATTTATCATCTTGGGTACCATTTGGACATCTCAAGTTAAGGTCAACTTACCTACAAGATTTTGTCATCTCTTAGGAAGCCACACCTTGCTTAGATTATCTTATCTATTTTGGAACAACATTTTGGGACATTGCAAGACAACCCTATATTCATCATCCATTTTTCATATCTTCCTCATCTTTCATTATTTCCATATTCTTTCATATTTCATTTTAGCCAAGGTCTTTTCATGGTTGAAACCTAATCCCAAAGGTATAGAAGACAAGTTGAAGAAGCTCAAAGATATCTAAACATGGACACATATGAGTTTGATGAGGAAGAATTTGACAACACACGGACCTTTGAAAATCACAGTAATGCACAAGAATTTGACAATGAGTCCTTTACAACCATAAAAAATTAAGATCACATGTCCAATGCAAGGTTTAATAGGTTGCTTGAGATAATTTTGAGAAGAGACCGACAAATATTTTTACATGTTAATTCAAGATGGCACAAGATTACCCCATGACTTTGACGTGACACAAATTTTGGAAGAAAATCCCAGTCAAGCTAATGGTAATGATGATGGACATAGATGTGAGCGTACCGTGCTTGAATCACCTTCATCCTTATTCCAAAAACTCAAAGTGACCAATGCTCATATTCATACCAATGATGCTAGACAAACTCATGAACAACCTCATGCACGTACTTTCCAAGGCTAAAGGAACACCAATGCTTATACTCAACAACAAGAGGATACTCAAGATCATGATAATACCTATAATAGAAGACCACATGTCAAATTTGATGACCATACCCAAGATCATGCTGACAATACCAATTATACACAAGCTTATGACACATACTGGCACTAGGCCTTATGCACCTCATCATAATACCATACTAGGTGGCTCATACAATAACTATATTCCTCCAACATATGAACACATATATGACCAATATCATCCTTATATGCAACATATCCCTCCTCCTACTCTCAGTGGCTCATGCATAGGGATAGCTCAAAGAGACAAAGTACCACCTAGTAGTGATTTGCAACAACAAATTAAGGAATTGCAACAAGAAATGGCAAGTATGCAAACACCAACCAAAAATTACACGATTCATGACATATGTCCTTATCCATTTGATAGAAGCATACCAATGCCACCTTTCCTCTATATTTTTTGGTACCTAAGTTTGACAAATATAAAGGAAAAGGAGATCCCAAGGCAAACATTAGAGAATTTTTCACGATGTGCATAGAATTGGCATGAGAGGATTATTACTTCATGAGATTATTTCCACAAAGTTTAGGTGAATAAGCCATGGAATGGTTTTCATAATTACCGCTTGGGATCAAGTCATGGGATGAATTGGTAAAGGCTTTTATATAACATTTCTCATACAAAATTGAATGTGAATTTTTGGTGACCACTTTATGTATTACAAAGTAGAAAAATGGAGTCTAGCGTCATTTTTTACAATGATGGAGAAGTTTGGATAGTTGATGCCCTTGTCACATTCTGCAAAAATAGATGGTTGAAATATTTACCCAAAATGTGAATAAAGACATTGGATATGACCTTCGTAAAGCATGTTTGTGTACATTCCAAGAAGTTATTGAAAAAGCTCTATCTATTGAGAAGATCCCCATTGAGCAAGTTACTATCAAGATATTCAAAGAAAACAAAGATGAATGAAATGGGAAAGACAAACCTTGATTTTGGATAAGAACAAGAATACCATTAATGATGGGTTTGTTGGTGCACATATGGTCAAACCAATGATAAGTTTCTTAGTGCTAGTTTGTTTAATAATCAAGTTAATACACAAAGAGCACCAAGACCTCCAAGAAAGTGCACACCTTTGGGAGAACCAATTGAAAGTGAATTGAAGAAATTGGTTCCCAATAAGCTCATTACAATACTAGACAATCAACCATTTGAACCAAGGGTAAAACCTTCATGGTGGAATGACAATGAATTTGTGAATATCACAAGAGAAAGGGCCATAAGACTAGTAATTGTCACAAATTAAAGAATATCATTCAAGATCTTATTGATGATTGCACAAAATAAGTTGATGGTCATACTTCCAATGAAGAGAATGCAATATTCAAGGAAACATTTCCAAAACATGATAAGGGAAAAACCCCTAAAACAAACAATAATGCCAATTACACTAATGCAGCCTATGATTACATCATTAACCACATCACTAAATTGAACAACCATGTGTCTACTATAACCATAAAAGGCAAATCCCTTGAATACAATGTCACTACTCAATGAGGCAAAGTTACTTTACAAGGTGCTACAAGCAAAACAACTTCATCGTCCAATAGAAAATATGACCTTGTAGATCAATTGGGAAAGACACCCTCTCTTATTTTTATTCTTGAACTTTTGTGCATTTCACCCTAACTCAAAGCTATTGCTGACAAGATCTTGCAAGAGACACACGTTCCTACCGATCTAAACGTGGACTAGTTTCAAGCCATGGTGGGACCTTTCTACCCCTCATTGACTTACATTCATCGAAGAAGATGACATATCTCCACAACAACCACACAATGCACCACTTCACATTGAAGCTTACCTCTACAAACACCACATAAAATGAGTCTTGATAGATGGAGGAGAAGGTCTCAATATTTGCACTTTGAAAGTTGTCTTAGCATTAAGATTCTTTGAAAACACTATGGATTGTAGGAAGAAGATCACAATAAAATCATATGATGATGAAGAACGCTCCTCAAAAGGAACAATCAATCTACCTCTAAGAATTGGGACAATAACAAAGGATGTGGTTTGCCCAGTCCTTAATCTTGATCTAACATACAATATAATTTTGGGACGATCTTGGATACATGCAATGAAAGCAGTGCCTTCAACCTATCATCAATGCATCAAGTTCCCACACAATGCAACTGAAGTCATTGTTAAAGGTGATCCAAATCCATACATGCATTATAATAATCTTCGACCAAGACCTAAAACAATTGTCCCTATAAATTGAGAAGTGAGTCCATCTTCAACATATGTTGTTTGTGAATCACTAAAAGCTTCCGGATGTAGAGAGTCTTGGAGCTAACCCTATTCACCTTCTTGGTTTACTTGTCTTACTCAGCCCTCTAACTCCTCAAGCCCATCCAATGGCACTTGGTAGGGGTTTTTCTATTTAGACCTCCAAGGCCTGATCCACTTTGGCTTGCCTCCAAGGTATAGCCACTAATCTTAAACAACCAACTCCTCCTATTGAGGCTTCCACCTCAATCCCTAACACCACTCCTAAGTGCTCCAACCACCTCTGCAAAGGATCCCACTTCACAAACTTGTTTCAAGAGTGCAACATGAAGTTACACAATGTTTTTGGTGACTTCAACTAGTTTGGTCACCTTCAAACCCATCGCCAATCTTTCTCAACCCCTCTTGGTCTCTATCGGCTCCAAATAGGCCTAATTCAATTAGCCCTCCTATGGCGGTTTTCAGGGCTTAATTTGAAATTTTCCCACACTACAGATTTGAGTACCCTTTTCAGAGTTACAAACAATATTTAATAATTGCATTTGGGTTCTTCGTACACATATGGGAACCAAAACTGTCCTATTTCAAGGGTTTAAACCTACCCGGGTTACTCACAAATTTGGTCTTAACAACCTTCACTAGTCAAATCATTTGCATAAATTAATTAGGGATTCTTTAAGGATATTCAAAGGGATTTCCAACCATGTCTCATTTTTGGCTCCACCAATCCATATGTGCTCTTAAAACGCATATCTCTTGTTGTCCTAGACTCACCAACTCCTAGCTGTGAGCCTTGGGTTTCATTGTAGCTCCTCCACCAAGGACTGCAAAATCACACAACCTATTCTAAACCTATTTAGAAATCCTAACCTATCATTCCACATGATTACAACTGGTGCCATCAACAGATGCTCAGGTTAGAGCCATTTTTGCCCTTAAACCCTACTTTGCAAGGGTTTTACACCTACTCACAGAGAATGGACTAGATCCCTACAACCAAACACAATAAAAATTTCTAATATACCTTTTTGGAAAGAGTATTCAACAAAATCTCATGCCTTGCAATAAAATTCTTCTGACAGGTCCATACAATGCAACTAAAAACAAAGAAAACTGTCAAAACGGTGAAAAGAAAAGATATCTTCTTGCAACAAAAACTTTCTTTTGCATTCTAGATCCTCCAACCTATACAATGAATTTGTTTATGGCTTATATGCCCATGATTTAGCTGGTTGAACCAACTTTTCAACGCCAACATCAAAAAATGCAACGTTTGCAAAATGTTGCTCAACAACTTTTACATTTTTGTCACTTAGGATACAAATTTGTACTCAAGTGCATTCCAAGGCTCCCAAAGGACCTCTAAGCATCCTAGAAGACCTAAAAATAATACATTAAACCCCTATTACATGATGAATCTAATTTAGAGTACTACACTTGTGCTAAACATCAACATTACAACTTCTTAGGATATCAATATCCTGAAACATATCAAAGCTTGGACAAATCAACCATGACTCCACTAGGTCCTAAATGGTTGGTCCATTATTACAACTTGAAAGACAACACAAAAATTAGATCAAAACCAAAATTGCTTGCTTAGAGTGATGTGTTCCCTGCACCATACTCCCCTGGGACAAAGAACTCAAGTCCCTTGAGTTAAGAGGTCTGCAATTTCCACACCATGCTGAAGTATATTTGATTCTGATATCCACATAGCATCTGATTCAGGTAACCCTACCCACTTTACAATATAATGCTTGTAAACTCCTTTCCTTGTCTTCTTTATCACCTTGGTGTCCAAGATACTTTCCAACTTGACTGGTTGACATGGTGGCAAATCTCTCACCCAATCTTCATTAACTTGTGATGAAATATCCAATTGATGTGTTTGTGATTCTCCCTTGTATGGATAGAGATCACATACATTAAAGATAGGAGAAATACCCAAGGTGGGAGGGAGTTCAACTTCATATGTATTATGTCCATATTTGTGCACCACCTTGAGAGGTCCAATCTTCTTCATCAATAGCTTGGTAGGCTGCCCTTTTGGAAGTCTCTCCTTCCTTAGGTATGCTAGGACCAAATCTCCAATCTTAAACTATACACTCCTTGTTTTATCAACATTCATTTTATACTGCTCAGAATTTTGTTGTAAGGACTGCCTTACCCTATCATGCACTTCTTTGATACCTTCTACAAAATTCTCCCCTTGTGCACTCTTAGGTGCCATAGAACTGAGATCTCTGAGCTCTAGTATGCCCCTAGGATGAAATCCATACACTATCTCAAAGGGACTTTTACCTGTGCTTTGGTTAACTGAGTCATTGTATGCATATTTTGCTTGACTGAGTACCAAATCCCAAGTCTACCCATGTTGTTTAGTAAGGCATCTTAGTAGATTACCCAATGATCAATTGACTACCTCTGTCTGACCATCTGATTGAGGATGATAGGCAGATGAAAAGGATAATTTGGTGCCCAAATTTCTCCAAAGTGTCCTCCAAAAATGGCTTATGAACTTAACATCTCTATCACTAACTATGCTGATTGGAAGACCATGAATTCTAACTATCTCCTTGAAGAAGAGTCCTACAATGTAGGTGACATCATTGGTGCTTTTGCAACTTATAAAATGTGCCATTTTGCTGAACCTATCTACCACTACATACACACTGTTAAATCCCCTTGGAGTTCTTGGTAAGCCTAACACAAAATCCATACTCAAACATTCCCAAGGCATTTGAGGTATGACCAAAGGTTGGTATAGACCTGCATTTCTTGATGAACCCTTTGCTCTTTGACAGATTGCACATTGTTCTACAAACCTTCTCACTTCTGATTGCCATAGGATGGAAGGTTTGAAACCCTCCCCATGACATCATATCAGGAGAAGTAATGTATGTTGATTTAAGAGACCATACAAAAAACATTGGGATAGAAGAAGTATCACTTGAAAGTTACTCCTGATGCCAAAATAGTTAACTAGAAATTGTGAAAGATGCATCCACACGTGGCATTGCTAGTGAAGCTTGAGCTTGAATAGTTGTTAGATGTTGGCTTCATTAGACCAATTGATATCTTGGATGGATTTCCACTCTTGTACTTATCAATAAACCAGATGGAAACATAAGGATATGTACAATAGGCCATGCAATATTATCACTTATGGATGGATTCTCTAGATACAATCAAATTAAGATGACACCTAAAGATCAACACAAGGCAACATTCACATGTCAGTGGGGTACTTTTTGTTGTAATATTATTCACTTTGGATTGAAGAATGTAGGTTCCACATATCAGAGAGCTATGACAACATTCTTTCATGATATCATACATGTTACCATGGAGGACTATGTTGATGATCTTTTAGAAAAAATAGTTACAAGGGAAGAACATTTGGATGTTTTAGTAGTGGTTTTTGATCGCTTGGAGAAGTGTAAAGTCAGATTATATCCCAAGAAATATGTCTTTGGAGTGACCTCTGGGAAACTCCTAGGATACATTGTATCACAACGAGGCATTGAAGTAGATCTAGCAAAAATCAGAGATTTTATAGATGCCTCCTCCTAAGAATATTAGTCAACTAAGACCATTGCAAGGAAAGATCCAATTAATTCATAGATTCATAGCACAACTCACAACTAAGTGTCATCCATTTCAACATTTGCTTCACAAGAATATCAAATTTAAGTGGGATGATAAATGCCAACAAGCTTTTCAATTTCTTAAGGACTATCTCTTCAATCCACCAGTGCTTATGCCACCAATTCAACGAAAATCATTGTTACTCTACATATTAGCAACAATGATAACACTGGGGGCACTTTTGGTGCAACAGGACCATCAAGGAAAATAATGATCCATCTACTACATCAGTCGTACATTAGTAGGATATGAGCTTAATTACACTTTAATTGAGCGCACATGTTTCGTCATAGTTTTTGCTTCACAAATTGTGTCATTACATGCTAACTCACAAAATATAACTCATAGCAAGAATTAATACACTGAAGTATCTACTCAACAAAGCAACTCTCACAAGAAGGTTGGCTAAGTGTGTAATAATGTTAAGTGAATTTTAAATTGATTCTATTGACAAAAAAGCTATCAAAGGGCAAGTCATTGCAGATCAACTCACATATGCACCAATGATCGATGATTCTCCTCTTGTATCAGGATTTTTGAATGAATCCATCTTCATTGTGACAAAATCAGAGTTATGGCAACTATATTTTGATGACTCCTTTACACAACATAGAGGAGAAGTAGGAAAAATATTTATCACACCATAAGGGGTTTCCATTCCTAAGTCTTATTGGCTATCCTTCTTTTGTACAAACAATATTTCAGAGTAAGAGGCATTAACTACAGGTCTATGAATCATAGTTCAGTGGAAGATCCAAGAGCTTCATGTTTTTGGGGACTCTCAATTTGTGATTCATCAAAAAAATGATGATTATCAAACCAAAGATGAGAAACTAATGCCTTACAAGAAAATGGTGGACGTGGTCTTTGAGTAGATACCGAGAGAGAACAATCGAGTTGTATATGTCATGGCTACCATCGCCTCCTTGACAACATGCCACAAAATATGACTCGTAAGTTCTTGGTCAAGATAATCTTTTGGTCCCTGCATATGAGATCACTCCATTTGAATTGATATGTGTTATTGGTCCCAATTTTCCTTGGTACGATGATATTTTCACCTACCTCTATGATAACACGCTTCCACCCGACCTTTCCAATTATAACCAACGTTGTACCTTCATCTGCCAGAGCTCCCGCTACATCATCATAGCCGACACACTCTATCGACGGGGTCTCAATGGTACTCTTCTTAGATGTTTAAAGAGTGAGGAATCTCAAATTGCATTACGTGAAGTCCACAGAGATATATGTGGGGCTCACTCTAGTGGTCCAACCTTAGCCAAGAAACTTATAAGGACTAGTTATTATGGGCCTATAATGGAAAATGATTCATGCCATTTTATTAAGAAATGCAAGAAATGTTAGATTCATGGAAACTTAATACATACACAAGCATGGGAACTTCAACCGATTGAGCTACTCCATGGCCCTTTTTCTAGTGGGGACTCGATCTCATGGGCAAGATTCACCCTACCTCATCCAATGACCATAAATTCATTATCACAACCATTGAGTATTCCAAAAAGTGGATTGAGGTCATCCATCTCATCCAAATCACCGGTAAGCAGATTGCAACTTTTATCCTCAATTACATCATTTGCAGATACGGTGTTCCCATTTCCATCATCACTGCCAATGGATCTCCCTTCAAAAATTAGGATGTTTGTAAGATTTATGAATGATTCCATATCCACCATTGCTTTCCCACTCCATACTACCCCCAAGGTAATGATGAAGTTGAGGCATCAAACAAAACTATTCTCAGAAACCTTAAAAAGACAATCAATGATGCTAGTTGCAATTGGCACATTCAACTTAATCTTGCAGTATGGGCCTATCACACAAGTATCTACACACCTACTAGAGCTACCCCCTATTCCCTTGTCTATGGTGCTGAAGCCATCTTTCCCAATGACGTTGAGTTACCATCTTTATGGGTCTCCTTATGTGATCTGATCGGTGACAAAGACTACAAGGTTTCTCGTTTGCAAGATTTGGAATTGTTAGATGAGCATTGATAGAATGCATTCAATCAGCTCAAAGCATATCAACAATGCATGAGCCACAATTACAATCACAAGGTGAAACCTCACACATTTAAGGTGGGTGACTAGGTCTTAAGAGAAAACCCCAAAAATTAATAGGATAGAGAGAAAAGGGGCAAGTTTGAACCAAATCGGCTTGGGACTTATTTCATCACATCAATTTATGGCTCAGGGGAAATATCAATTATCAATACTAGAAGGAGAACCATTGGATGATCCTATCAACAACATGAGCCTTCATGGGTTCTATACATAGCTTTTCAAAAAATCCCATTCAGAAAACAAAAAAAAATTACAAAATAAATAAATAAATAAAAAACACACAAAAAAATAAAATTGTCAAATTGGTGAAAACCTGGCAAACAAGTTCCTTGTGATACAAAAAAATAAAAAATTGAAAAAAGTAAAGAGAAATAAATTTGTCCAATGGTGAAAACCACTTCAGTAGCGCCCTGGGTAAGTACCATGGTGAAAACCGAGTTACCGGTGCCAAGTGTAGGGACTTTTGCTCCTTCCTTTAGGACTCTGTTTTGACCTTTCACTTTATAAGCACTCAAACTCTATCATTCTATAATAAATTTGTCCATCCCCATCATGGTTCTTATTGATATACCTAAGATTGGTTCGCCATCCATAATAAATTCTTTCCATTTTTTCTTTCACCCATAATAAATTAGGTCCTAATTATAACTGGGGGCATATCATAAATCTAGTGATGGAAGTGGATCCTTGGCATTGAATGTTTTGAGGAGCATCGTATTTTCCTTCCTTCTTTTCATACACAATCCATAATAAAAGGTCACTTGCATTGCCAATCCACAATAAAGTTTTCATTCTTCTCCATAATAAAGTATCGGTTTCATGGAGTAAGTTGGTTTTAGATGAGACACAAGTTGTTACTATTTACTAAGTTGTCATTAGTTTTATGTCCAAAGTCATTCTATATACTCTAGTCGGTTATTACTACCGAAATATTAAGTCGGTAAGCACAGAGCAGTCGGTTATAGAAGAAAGAGGTCACATAGTTAAGTATACACCGAACTGTCTACCGAGTAACATTCTATGACTACCGAGAAACAAAGATGGTATACCGAGTTGATACACACCAAGTAAAATGTATTACCAGATTCATTGAACCTAGACACATATGGGAAACGTGTTACAAAGATCGAGGAACAAAAAATTGTTAACACATTGGAAATTGCACTTAAGATTTTATATGATTTTGAGGACATCTGTCCAATGAAATAATTTTGTATGGTTATTCATTTAATGAATCATGTTTGTAAGATTGAAGCATGAACAAGATCACCATTACAAGAGATCTATTTATACAACATGAATTGAGGATCAAACATGTGTGTGAAGCAAGACATATGTGGAAAAGAAAAATCATGGGAAAGCACTTAGTGTTATGACTGTTATGATTGATAGAGATACATAGAGGTCACCGAGAAGGATTTCAGAGAACAGTCAAGGAATAGAGTAAACAGAAAGGTTTACTGAGTAAATTTATGGGTTACCGAGGTATGCTATAAGCAAGGTAATTTTATTTTGAGCACATAGAATCTGCTATAACATTTCAGATGTGAAGTTGCAGATATTTTGTAAGATTTTGATTGTAATATTTTGAGTTGTAAGAGAAACCTTTAACAGGGTAAAATACTCTAACAAAGTCTATAAATTGTAAAGCCTTTAACCAGGTGTAGCATTTAGAATAAGTGTTGTAAAATCCTTTAGCAAGGTAGATCTAAAGATCTTGACACTCCTAACAGGGTAAGCTATCAGAAATAGCTAAACATGTAGCTCTAACTGAGCAACCTTTATTATTGTAGTAGTGAAGTTGTGGGTGCCATCCCCACCGCAGTTTTTCTCTCTAACCAAGAGTTTCTGCGTAACCAAAATATATGTGTTATGGAGTGAATCATGTATGATTGTTATTTATTTGTTTTAGCATTATATTATGTTACAGTGGTTTTTGGTTTATGCTTAACAGTAAAGTTATTGTTGAAGAAAAGATTTGAAGTACTGATTCACCCCTCCCCTCTTAGTACATTAGCTTTCCATATTGGGCCTAACAATTTGTATCAGAGCTTGAATCTTGGAAAAGGGTTTAATTGCCTAAAGAGAAAGATCTTATCAATGAAAGGCTACAAACAATATTGGAGAATTATGAATCTTCAAAATGAATTAGATCATGCTAATCAAGTGATTGCAGACATGCAGAAACAAATGCAAAGATCACTGAAAGTTAGAAGAAGATTGTCTGATGATTTGTAGGACTCTCAAGAGCTAGTGGAACAAATTGAGACATCATCTGAGAATAGTATATCTGAAGAAACTGAAGAAATGATTGGAGCATTGAAAGAAAAGAACAAAGCACTGACTGATCAACTAAAAGAAATGAAAAGAGAACATGAACATTTCAGTACACAGATGATTGAAAATCTTGATGCATTGAGGATAGCCGAGGATAAATTTAGAGATCTAGAAAGAGAAAAACAACAGCTAGAAGCATTAGTGTCTGAAAAGAATGATGAAATCACAAGGATGACTGAAATTCAAAGTAATCTGTCTGATCAATTGGGTTATGCACTTCATGAAGCAAATCTAAAGGAAAATGAGAATCAAGCATTGAAACTTGAACTATCAAGATTGACCGATGAACTTGAAGCAGAAAAGAAGTCAAAAGAAACACTAAAGAAAAGTTATGAAGCATCAAGGATGTTGGATGAGCAACTGACTACAAGAAGACCCAACAAAGATGTAGGACTCGGTTACAAAGGAAAAGACTCTACCGAGAAGGGAATCCACACTACCGAGAGAGGAGAATCATCAAAGCAAGCTGGAAACAAGAAGAACATCAAAGGAAAGAAGTCTATTTGCAACTACTGTGGAAAACAAGGACATACTGCCAACATGTGTCAAATTAGAAAAGGTAAGCAACCTAATGTCACTAGGTCTAATGGCTATTGTAACATTTGCAATAAGTATGGTCATACATCTAATCAATGTAGGACTAAGTCTATTAGCAATTATCAGAAGGCAAAATTCAAAGGGTTTTGTAAAAACTGCAATAGATATGGACACAGTACCGAGAAGTGTTGGTTTAAGCAGAAGAACTATATGTGGTTTGCACACCGAGAAAATACTAGAGGCTACCAAACTTACACAGAATGTAACCGACAATATACTGCAGTACCATGGGATTATAATACAAGGATATGGTGTGAATGCTATGGAAGATATGGACATATAAGTGCCAACTGCTTTATAAGGTTTGGAATGAACAACCGAAGATCATGGAGAAATCCCGGTATGGCATGTTTTCATTGTCACAAGGTTGGACACTTGGCTAGAGATTGCAGAGATCAACCTAGAGAAGATATTGAAGAAATAAAAAACAAATTTCAGATGATTTGGAAAAAGAAGGAAATTGTGTCAAATGAAGAAATCACCTTACCTACCGAGTTAGGTGCATCTATTCCAAATTAATCGGTAAAGGTATGAAGGGACTGCATTCTCTCAAAGTTAAATCTTAAACAATTCCTATTTTATCATGTACTTAATTCAAAATCTGCATAGCTAAGATGCATTAGCAAGTTTGAAATTTTATCAAGTCTTTTGGAGCACTAGTCAAGTTGGTAAATGAAGGAAGCCTGTCAAGTTGCTAAATGCAGGAAGTCTGGCTACTCGGTAAAAGAAAAAAGGTAAATCAGTTTAGTGGAACTGAGTGCATTTAATGTTTTTTTTGACCTAATTGCATGGAGCCCGATAAGAAAAAATGTGTACTTAAAGCTTTTGCACGGTCATTTTACACTTACCAAGTTTTTAGAAAGCAGAGCGAAGCAATTCAAAGGTGATCAAATCTCTTCCGAAGCGAAATTCAAGGTATTTATATCAATCACAATGCATTGTCAAGCAAGTTAACCGATCATATCAGCTGTGAATATCTATTTTATATTTACTAAGTGGAAAGCGTCTGCTGGTTAAAAGTTTTCAAACCCTAAGGCTCTTTCGTTAGTGATTATCCAAAGTTTGAAATGGCGCCTAAGATTCAGAAACCCGTTGTTGTTGAGAACATTGAGAAGCCCTCACTGAAATACTCACTACCTCCTAAAGTAGCATCTGAACCAGATGATAAAACTGCATTTTCACTCATTCCGGATAGGGTTTTATTAGTTGAGGATGTTAGATTCTTCACTAAGTGTCGTGTTGAGGAACTAGGTCACATAGAAATCAAGGACACATATGATGAATTGTGTACCAATGGAAAACTAGATAGCAAGTTTGAACATATTAAAATCAAGGGATTGACCGAAGCCCTAACCTACCCGTGAGTCTTCAAACCCTAATGGGTTAAATTTGTGTTTAGCAGAGTTCATGATGACTTTATGTGGTTAGAGGAGCAACCATTCAAGATCACCAAGGATATCATCCACTTGATCACCGGTTACCCTATTTTTGACCATGCTCGAGCTCAGAAAATGATTTCACAGAAAGAATTGATCACTTTAACCGGAGTTGAATCTGAATGCAAAGGTCTGAAACTGAACAATGTCACAGATGCAGAGATGATGTTTGCAATTAGAGTCATAGGTTATTGTTTCTTTCAATCGGAAAGGGAAAACAGTGTACCCTGTGCTGCTGTTGAC
Organism: Cryptomeria japonica; assembly: GCF_030272615.1. Taxonomy (NCBI): domain Eukaryota; kingdom Viridiplantae; phylum Streptophyta; class Pinopsida; order Cupressales; family Cupressaceae; genus Cryptomeria; species Cryptomeria japonica. Next base: position 524,513,939 of record NC_081412.1, on the reverse strand, counting down.
TTAGCCTATAAAATTGTGAAGAAAGGTATGAAGATTGATCTATGCGAAGTGTTGTTGAAAAATTTGTTTGAAAATCTCAACACCATAAGGAAGCCAAAGAAGAACAACTTGGCAAACACACTGGAGTTTGGATCACTTTTGGTATGCATGTTTTTCTATTTTGAGAAATTCTTTCCATCAGTCGGTAATGTATTTTGGGAGCTACATCGACCAATCACCCATCAAATCAATGACTTCATCAAACAACTAGGTGATAACTTCAATGAGATTATGGATGATTATTTTAGCAAGTTCCAGGAAAAGTTGCATAACAGGTACAAGATACCACCCCAGTTAGTGGAGAAATATAAGGACAATATATATTTTGAAGTGGACACTGACTACTACTATGTCAATGCGGTAGAATCGAGAATTAAATCTTTGCCACCTATGGGTTATGAGATTGATTTTGACATTACACAGCAGCAAATAGATGCTTTTATTGTACTACCAAGGCATGCTACCAAGATCAGATACAATACATATGAAGAAGTTAAAGAAAAAGTCAAAATGAGCATTGTAGTACCAAAGGCTACTAGGAAAGCAACAAAAATGATTAAAGCATTAACGAAGAAATTTGGAGAAGGTTCTTCCTCCAATCCTGTCAAGAGTGTTCAAGTCATCACCAAGGAGGAATCTGAAGCCCAAGAAGCAACTATTACATTGAGCACTGAGTTGCCAAAAGGCAAAATTTTGAAAAGGAAGAAACATGATACATCATAGGTATCACCGACTCCTCCAGTGAAACACCCAAACACTAGATCATGTGCAGTGTCACCGAGCAAGAAACAGAAAAATTTTGCAGTTCCAAAGGTTATAAAAACTTATAAGAAGTCTACTTGGAGACTCATTTTGAATAAAGAGTCAAGTGACACCAAATCTGAAGACAAAAATAAATTTCAGATTGTCAAAAGAAAAAAGGAAGATGTACATAGTGTTGATAATTTTTGTGCCAATTTGAAACAATATGGTGGATTTGGAGCATTTAGGTATGTCAAATATGACTCTCAGACAGAAGAAGAAAAGAGGCAAATAGAAGAGTCAGTTGTATGCACACTTCTTAAATTCCGATTGGTCCCATTGGAAACAACCAATTCTCTTCCAAAATCATTGTACTTACACATTGATAACAGGTGGAAATATGCTATGGACTCGGAAAAGAAGATGAGAGAAAGAAGTCTAGTGCATCTCTTTCCAGACATGTCGGTAGATGAGATAAGTGAACATCTGAAAAATTACCACACAAACTTCCTAGTCAAGCAAAGAGCCTTGAAACTGATGAATGGCCTTTACCTTGAAGTAGAGAAAGAGACAAAAGAAAAATGGCAAGAAATTTTTCGAATCAAGAGTACTGATGAGCAAGGTGAAGTTGAAATAGTAGATATCACCAAGCAAGATCCCGCTGAAACTATCCAACCTAATGAGGATGTCATGGATACCAAGGAATAGGAACAGGAAATGACAGAAGGGAATGCTTATGCCAAATTGGTATCAAGTGAGTCATTTTTGGAACAAGTCAAGTCATATCCTCCAGTAAGTCAACATGTTTCAATTGAGACACCTCAGGATACTGAACAAGGAAAAGAGGGTCACCAGTCCACAAAAGGAGAAGCTACTTCTTAGGCCATTGGGGAACAGACTTCTCAAGCCCCCTCAAGTACTGACAATGTTACAACTGAGACCCCGAGCAAGGATTCACCAAAGGCTACATCTGAGGCTAAAGAAATTGACAAAAGTGTTGCCTCTACTGAGCAACCTACCGAGGGTGCACAAGCCTCCCAAGCCATTGTATTAGTTGAACCGGTGAAAGCCTCCTCCTCTAAAGAAAAGAAAATGAAAAAGCATAGTTTCAAGTTAGATTTGTCAAAACCAATTGTGTTGCTAAATGTAGACATATCCAAATTAAAAGGGCAAGAACTTATTGAATTCGGTGAACTATGCAAAGCCAAAGCCGAACAAGAAAAACAAATGGCTATTCAAAAGAAAAACAAAGTACTTCAGAAGGTCAAAGCACTCTTAACAGAAATGCTACCTGAAGCTACAGTAACAAAAGATGCAGCCATCCATATTCAACTGGATGAACTCCTCACTAAAATAGAAGCATCTGGAGTAGACGCATCTAAATACCTAAGCAAATTGAAGGACAAAGAGCTCACTACAAAAATGATTGAAGAGGTGTAGAAAGCCATTGCTATCGGTAAAGTAAAACTTGTTAAATTTATTGCTGAGTTGTCCCCTCAACTCAAGCACATTCTTTATTTATTTCAGAAACTCTGTACATTCTCTTTATTCATTAAAGATGTCAAGAATAAAATAGAAGTGATTGAGAAAGAGATCACTGATCTCTCCAATAAATTGACCACTGAGCCAAATTCTATTCAAAATTTCTATACCAAGTTACAAACGCTCATAGCTCAACAATTGGAACTTAGGAATGAAGAGCACAAAATAAGGATGGACATTATGACTCTTCAAACCTTATTCATTCCACACTTGTCCTCCATCCAAGAATAGATCAACAAGGCTACCTCCTTATCCACTCAGCCAGAGGGAAGCACTTTAGATGGTCTGATTTCACTATTAGCTGATATTACAACTCAGAACTCACTCATGGATAGCGTCAAGGATGCCCTCTCTTCCACTCTCACTGATACAAGAACAAAGTATAAATCCATTTTTGACCAGTTGCCTCCATCGAATGGTAACTAGTTTTGATGTTTGTCAAAAAGGGGGAGTATAGTGTATACAAGAGGAGTATACCGAGCAGATCAACATATTTGTGTATACAGATAATTTTGACAGGGGGAGCAGTGATAACTGAGCAGTGATCACCGAGCAGTGAATACAAAATATTGATCACAACGCATACATAATTAGAGTTATGTATAGTATATTGATAAGGGGAGTATATCTGAGTATACTATTTTATTGACAATTGTATATACTGTCAGTATAGTCAAATTTTGTAAGTATATATTTTTTGAGTTATGACTTTGAAAGAAGTTTTGTCAAACATTTCAAAACTAATGTCAAAAGGGGAGATTGTTACTATTTACTAAGTTGTCATTAGTTTTATGTCCAAAGTCATTCTATATACTCTAGTCGGTTATTACTATTGAAATATTAAGTCGGTAAGCACAGAGCAGTCGGTTATAGAAGAAAGAAGTCACAGAGTTAAGTATACACCGAACTGTCTACCGAGTAACATTCTATGACTACCGAGAAACAAAGATGGTATACCGAGTTGATACACACCGAGTAAAATGTATTACCAGATTCATTGAACCTAGACACATATGGGAAACGTGTTACAAAGATTGAGGAACAAGGAATCGTTAACACATTGGAAATTGCACTTAAGATTTTATATGATTTTGAGGACATCTGTCCAATGAAATAATTTTGTATGGTTATTCATTTAATTAATCATGTTTGTAAGATCGAAGCATGAACAAGATCACCATTACAAGAGATCTATTTATACAACATGAATTGAGGATCAAACATGTGTGTGAAGCAAGACATATGTGGAAAAGCAAAATCATGGGAAAGCACTGAGTGTTATGACTATTATGATTGATAGAGATACATAGAGGTCACTGAGAAGGATTTCAGAGAACGGTCAAGGAATAGAGTAAACAGAAAGGTTTACCGAGTAAATTTATGGGTTACCGAGGTATGCTATAAGCAAGGTAATTTTATTTTGAGCACATAGAATCTGCTATAACATTTCAGATGTGAAGTTGCAGATATTTTGTAAGATTTTGATTGTAAGATTTTGAGTTGTAAGAGAAACCTTTAACAGGGTAAAAGACTCTAACAAAGTCTATAAATTTTAAAGCCTTTAACCAGGTGTAGCATTTAGAATAAGTGTTGTAAAATCCTTTAGCAAGGTAGATCTAAAGATCTTGATACTCCTAACAGGGTAAGCTATCAGAAATAGCTAAACATGTAGCTCTAACCAAGCAACCTTTATTATTGTAGTAGTGAAGTTGTGGGTGCCATCCCCACCACAGTTTTTCTCTCTAACCAAGAGTTTCTGCGTAACCAAAATATATGTGTTATGGAGTGAATCATGTATGATTGTTATTTATTTGTTTTAGCATTATATTATGTTACAACAGTTTTTGGTTTATGCTTAACAGTAAAGTTATTGTTGAAGAAAAGATTTGAAGTACTGATTCACCCCTCCCCTCTTAGTACATTAGCTTTCCATATTGGGCCTAACACAAGCAACAATGGGCTTTCAACAAATCAATCTTCTAATAGAGTTTGACGACAACATGGATTTTCAGTATTATCTATCCTTTATCAAGATGACAAGATTATGACCAGATCAAACATGTTAACATATGTGGCAAGATACACTTATAACTTGAAGATTTCAGTTTATGTTGGTGTCAAGTCTTTGATTTTATTTTGATTTGATCTTTTTATGGTGCCATGTTTCCTATGCTTTTAAAGCATGTCTATGGAGTAGAGTGTTTGGGATAGATCATGATCACCTATTTTTTTGTTTGTGGATTGTCTCTTAGTAATACTATAAATCGTCTAAGGATATGAGGAAATTATGGGTCTAGTGTGAATAGGGGCATTCCTTGTTTGTGACTGTTTGATCTCCATCCAAATAATACAATGACTATTTAGGTCGAACCTATACCTGGATGGTCACATTAGATTTTCCATAATAATCTCAATGATGATAAATGCATAAGAAGTTCATTTCACCTCTATATCTTCTACCTTCCATTGCCCTATGGATATTCTTTCGTAAACCTAGAGACCCTTCACCCATAGATATTATTACTCCTCATCCTAGACCTGATCTTATTCCTTGTTAGGATTTAGGTGCCATCAACCTTGTAAATAATTTATTTATTATTTTCCTAATGTATTTTGTTATTTAACCATAAGAGGTTAAATCGTTGAACTAACCGTGGTAAAAGAGACCACGTAAAGGCAAAACCTTACTTTTACCGTTTGTCCTATATGAAAAGGACAAAATAGCTAGGTGTCCCCTCTCAGAATCCTCTATTTTGAGGTGATTGGACACTTGTTAGGGGTTGTAAGAGAATCTATGATGGTTATGATAGTCATTATTGTTTTTAAAATCACTTTGATAAGGGTGAATGTAGTACCCCTTCTCGATTGGACTTATTAGACTAATTTTATGTTGCAGTTTTCTATTCAGTTGACACTTTATTGCTCGACTTTTTTTTTCAGACGTATTTGATATTATTTCCTGTTTATCTGGATATTATATGCATGAGTTATTTTCAGTATTTCAGTACTGGTGATTTCTAGTATTTCATGGATTATTGCTTTGTACTGACATCTTACTTTATCTAGGCGATGTGTCATATATATGTTGCGTGTCTGCAATTGTATTGGATGCAAGGGGACGATTTTCCTTCACTCATTTCGATGAGACAGGGAACGTCGCGATTCTCCTTCATCGGTGTGCGTGCCATGTATTCTATATTTATATGCATGCATGTGTGATTCAATGATGCAGGATATTGCAGGTACAAGTACCGGGTAGGTACGGGGTATCGTCTCCACCTGGCTTCACAGGTCTGAGCGTGCCTTATATGTCCGATGGGAGTGGAGGAGATAGCTGTTGACCCTAGTCCTTACCCTCAGTCTACTCTTGTAAGTGTCATCTGTCGGTCGTCCAACCCTTTTGTTCGAATTTTGAGATTTTTTTTGGTGGGTTTTTTTTATAAATTTGAGAAAGGTTGTATACCATGGCCTCCACATATCATCACGATATTGAGAAGTTCAATGGCACTAGTTATGAAATGTGGAAGTTTAAATTTGAGGATCTCCTAGAAGAGAGAGATCAATGGTTGCTAGTTTTAAAAGAAAATGAACCAAAAGATTCTTCCTTGACAGATGATGAGTGAAAACATTTAGACAAGAAGGCATGAGGAACAATCTAGTTGTGTCTTTATGACTCTATTCGCCTGAATGTCTCTACAAAAGAAACTGCATACAAGCTATGGAGGAAAATAGGTGATATCTATCAAACTAAGTGTGCCTAACAAGATTTATCTAAAAAGATGTTTGTATTCTTTGAAAATGAGGGATTGTGATTCTATTACTGAACAATTGAATTCTTTTAATTTGATTTCAAGTCAACTTTCATCAATAGATGTTGGTATTGAAGATAAAGTTAAATGTATTCTTCTACTTTTCTCTTTGCCTAATTCTTGGGAAAATTTAATTATTGCCATAAGTAGTGGTGGTGCAGAGCCTAAGATGGATAGCATGTGATTCCTATACTTCTTTCATAAGAGATGGGGAGAAAGGCCATGAATGTTGGCTCGCAAGATTGTTGGATATTGTTGCTGCTAGGATATGTTGTTGTCATTGATGTCAACATATTCCTATGTTCTGGTGTTGCAGAGAGCTGTTTGGTGATCCTTTGTTTTCATTGAGTTGATATGGTTGGTTTATTTGTTTGGGATGCTGAAATACTTCATCCCTTATTGGTTTCAATGATCCGGAAGTTCACTTGGTCATATCATTTGATCCAGTTTGAAGTTTCATCTTTCTGTTCAGTGGTTGGCAGAGTATGGTATTTGATCATCTATGCTCCGATATGATCATATCTTTGGTTGCGGATTTGGGAGAATGTTTTGGATGTTCATGTGTATATTCATTTTAGATGGTTTGTGATTTTGTGCTCTGCAAGTCATCTTTCTAGTCCGAGTTGCTGATGTTTTGGTGTTCTTGAGAGTTAGTGTGTTGATCAATGAAGATTTGAATAAGTGGTGTTGGTGTAGCTATTGCGGATGGTTCTAATGTGCTTGTTGGTGTTTCCTGAATGTGTCCTATTTGTTTTGGTGGTCCACATTGATCCTTATGTGTGGTATTGGTGTTTTTCTGATCCAGTGATATTCTTCGTGTTATGCGATATTTTTAGTGGTGTAACATGTTGCGGTTGATCTTGGCATGATTTCTAGTGGTGATGTGTGTTTGGAGATTTGATTTAGGTCCATGTTATGTCATCTATGACATTATATTGGTCCGATGGTATACTTATGTATCATCTGATATAATTTTGTAATTAAGGGTTGAGGGTTTGGCTGACCTTGTAGTCAAGGTTGATGAATTGTATAAATAGGTGTTAGATTCATGTAATTTGGGAGTGGTTGTGTCTGCATTCTTAGAGAGTTGTGTATGTGCACAAAAGTGAATCTATCTTTCAATATGATGTATTGAGAAAAGATTGTTGTAGGGGAGACAAATGTGCTTAACCAAAACTATCATGAAGCATTAGCAGATGCTATTTTTGCAGTTCATGTAATCCAGATTGTAGTCCAATCATTATTGTAAGGTAGTGAACCTTTTAAATCTTGAGCAGTAAGCTCTAGAGAGTGTGCCTGAATGCATGTGAATTCCCATTGTAATATTTACATATACTTATGTAGAGTATCATCTTATTGTGGGTAGGTTCCCACTGTGGTTTTTCCCTTAACTGAGTTTTCCACATCAAAATCTTGGTGTTACGTGTGTTGTTGTTATTGTCTTTATCTTTATTCTTGCTGCAGTTAATTGAAATTTGATATTGTGCTTAATTGGTTTAATCTGGTGAAAATTGATTCACCCCCCCCTCAATTTTCCTTCATTATTGTTGCCAACAAAGATGCCTTGCATGTTCAAGGAAGGCCAAAGGAATCAGGGCCTAAAGGGGATAAAAAAAAAGATAAGTCAAAAGGACATTCTAAGACCCTCAAAAAGAGTAGAGTGAAGTGTTGGAATTGTGGTAAAAGAGGTCATTTGAATAAGGAGTGTATAAACAAGAAAAAGAGTATCAAAGCTTCCATAAATAAGTCCTTAGATGATGGTAAATTGATGCTTTATTTATTTTGGCTAACTCTATTAGTAATGATGCTTGGCTTGTTCATTTAGGTGCTTCCTGCCATATTACTCCTCACAAGGATTGGTTTTATGAATATAGAGAATTATGATGGAGGAGAAGTTTTTCTTGTTGATAATACCTCAGTGAAGATTGTTGGCAAAGGAAAGGTAAAGTTGTGTTTCAGTGACGGGAGGATTGTTTCCATTGCTAATGTTTTACATATTCTAAATGTTATGAGAGTTTACTTTTAGTTTTCAAGTTAAATGATTTTGGAATGCATGTGGAATTTGATAAGTTTGGTTGGAGGTTGGTAAGGAGAAGTTTGGTAGTGGCCAAAGGATCTTAGAAAAGGACTTTGTTTAAGCCACATGCTTCTACTTCTTGTAATTTAAATTTTTTCAACTAGGGCTGAAAATGTATGTATGTCATGGAACCATAGATTGGGTCACATTGGTGAAAAAGGTCTTAAGACCATTCTAGATAAGAAAATAATGGAGGGGGTTTTGATTAATCTATTAGTAAGAGTGATTTTTGTGAGCATTGTGTGTTTAGTAAAAAAAAATAGATCATCATTTCCTAAACGAGTTAATAGAGCTAAGAGACTTTTAGAAATTATTAATTAGGATGTATGTTGTCTTGTAGATGTTAACTCTTTGAATAGATATCAATATTATGTTTCATTCATTGATGATGTCTGAAGATATACTTGGATTTATTTTATGCATTCAAAATCTAAATTTTTCTCTAAGTTTAAGGAATTTAAGACATTGGTTGAAAAAAAATAGATTATAAGATAAAAGTATTGATATCTGACAATGGGGGTGAATAATGCTCTAGGGAATTTGATGGATTTTGTAAACATGTCAGAATTGTTAGGCAAAATATTACACCTCACATGAACTCCAACAAAATGGGGTAGAAAAATGAATGAACCGTACAATAATAAAAGAGATAAGAGCATGTTAAGTAGTGTTAAGCTTGATAAATGTTTTTGGACAAAAAATATTGGTACTACTTGTTATTTGATTAATAGATCTCCTCGTAAAGCTCTTGTTGATAAAACATCTTATGAGATGTGGCTGGGTAAAAAGCCTTCAGTTTCACATTTAAGGGTCTTTGGTTGTGAGGGTTTTGTTCATGTAGCTCAAGAGAAGTGTTCTAAATTGGACCCAAAAGCTCAGAAATGCATCTTTGTAGGATATGGTGAGAATGTAAAAGGTTATAAGATTTGGAATCTTGTAACTCATAAAATGATCTTTTCTAGAGATGTCATTTCCAAGAAATTCAGAGCCGACTTAGGTGAAGAAACACCAAAGGAAAAGTAAAAATTAGTGCATTTGAAGCTAAGAGAGAAGATGCACATGTGGAAGAGCAAAGAGATGGAGAAGAAGGTGGAGAAGAAGAAGAGAGTTCAAGTGAATACTCTGATGATTTAGTTGTGACAAAAAAAGTTGAAAATAATGAAGAACCTCTTACTCCACCTTTGAGAAGGTCCACAAGATAGTGAAATCTATTTGATAGTTATAGCCCACCAGATTTCTGTTTTAAGTTTGCTTTATTAAGTACTGGAAATAAACCTAGATCTTACAAGGAAGCACTTTCTTCTAAGGAAAATGAATCTTGGATGTAGGCCACGCAAGAGGAGATGATAGCTTTGGATTGTTGTGAAACTTGGGATCTTGTTAGTTTGTCCAAAGGAAGAAAGCCCATTAGATTCAAGCGGATATTTAAGAAGAAATCTGGAGCAGATAGTCGATTAGAGAGGTACAAGGCTAAATTGGTGGCCAAGGGCTACACCCAAAGAGAGTTGATTTTGGTGAAATATTCTCTCCTATTGATAAATTCTATTAGATTCCTAATATTTATTGTTTCTACTTGTGATTTTGAGATAGAGAAAATGGATGTTAAAATTGCTGTCTTGCGTGGGGATCTTGAAGAAGAGATTTCTATGTGACAACTTGCTAGTTTTATTGAGAAAAGAAAAAAAACTTGGTTTGTAGGGTAAAACAATCATTGTATGGTTTGAAATAATCACCCAGGATGTGGTACCAAAAATTTAATGCTTTTTCAATAAAGTTGGGTTATGTTAGAAGAAAAGAGGATTATTGTGTTTATATTAAGGTTATTGATCATCAATTATTAATTATTGTTTTGTATTTTGATGAGATGTTGTTTATTGGTAACAACAAGGTGATGATTAGAGAACTCAAACCTTAGCTTTTTGTCACATTTGATATGAAGGCTTTGGGGGCTGCTAGATATATTCTTGGGATGAAAATTAACATGGATTGGGTTCATAGAAAGATATGGTTAAGTTAGAGTAGGCACGTTGACACTTTTTATAGAGATTTAAAATGCAAGATTGTAAACCAGTAAGTATTCCATTTTCGGCTGGTACTAAGTTCAATTTAGACATATGTCCTAAATTTGATGATGATATTGAAGAGATGTCTAATGTTCCTTAATCATTATGCTAGTGTTATTGATAGTTTAATGTGTGCAATGGTTTGTACTAGACCAGATATAGACCAAGTAGTGGGAGTTTTAAGTAGGCTTATGTCTAACCCAAGTAAAGATCATTGGAATTTTGTTAAAAGGGCATTAAGATACTCGAAAGGTACTTCTAATTTCTATTTGTTTTATCAAGGTACTGATGATGTAGATAAGTCATTGTACATACAGGGTTTTGTTGATGTAGATTGGGCATGTGACTTGGATAGTCAAAGGTCCACTAGTGGCTATGTGTTTACTTTGTTTGGAGGTGTAGTAAGTTGGATGAGTAAAAGACAACCTAGAGTTACTTTGTCCATAATTTAAATAGAGTATATGGCTGCTACACATGCCTTCAAGGAGGTAGTTTGGTTACAAAAACTTGGCAATGGTATTGGTTTTGATTTTAGAACAATGAGGATTGGATTTGACAGTCAGAGTGCCATATGTTTGGTCAAAAAACCTATGTATCATGATCTTACTAAGTATGTTGATGTTTAGTATGACTTTGTGCAAGAGATGGTTGAGAGTGGATAGGTCTTGATTGAAAAAGTTGACACTTTGGATAATGTTGCAGATTCTCTTACAAATCTAGTAACCATAGATAAGCTCTATTGGTGCAAGAAGGCCATGGGTCTTGATCACTGTACTTGATTTGTAGTTTGTATCTTTATGGGGTAATTTATAATGCATGATGTCAAGTGGGAGAATGTTAGGATTTAGGTGCCATATGTTAGGATTCCCAAAGATACTGAGAGGGTGGGGGGGGTTGAATCAGTATCTGTCCGGTTAGATAATTTTCTTAACTTATAACATGCAAAGTATATTAAAACTGTGTATCGATAAACTAGAAATAATGTAGCAAATAAGAATTAAAAACCAAAACATAAGAGACACACCATAACACAATATTTTAACGAGGAAAAACGGTGTGGGAAAAACCTCGGTGGGATTTGTGACCCACAATATTCGCTTACTAGCCAATAAGAGAATATTACTGCTTGCAATAGGGGCTTGCACATGCAGGAAGGCCAAGTGCCTAGAGCTCACTGCTCAATTACAAAATAAGTCACACTGACTTACAAAATTGGATTATATAAATCCAATGTCTTGTACTGCTTCAGATCAACATCTACTATGCCAAATTCAATACCGGTTTAAGCTCTGCAATATACATAAACCCTTATCCTAATAATTCACATATTAGGTCTGCTATATTCTTTCCATCAATCGCCTATTAAATGATCTACAATGATCTCATACATATATGATTCATATTACAATCTGCCAAGTTGGCTTACAAAATATTTTACAATTAATTACAAAATATATATACACAAAATTCCTGTCGGCCAGGGTGCCAGTAATCTTCCTTTTCGGCGCCGGTGATCTGTATGTCGGTGTAGAGTCTGCCAAAGCTGGTGCCTGTGCTTGCTTGGTGATATCACATGATTGTAAGGTTGCCATCAATGACAATACCTTCAATCACCTACAATGTCTCATTGGAGTGTGCATTTGCCAACAATCTCCCCCTTTGGCATTGATGGCAACACTCATGAGAAAAATCCAAAAATGTATCCAAAAATGGTTTGCCAAAATTGTCTTACCAAAAATTCTATGCCAAAAATGTATGCTCCCCTTAAGCTGATGATGTCATGTTTTGATCATTTTTCTCATTTCACTACTCCCCCTTTGACATCAATGACAAAGGTTGCCATTCATTATCAGTGGAGTGTGTTTCCTGTCTAGATTTTTGTAACCGGTGGGTTACAATCTAGAAAATATCTATCAAAACCAAATTTAAACTGCCGCTGAATCTTTTTCTATCCTGTAATGCCTCTTGCATTCTCTGAATTGTCCTTGTGAGTATGTGCATTTTCTCTTCTAGTGTCTTAAGTCCAGGAACCAGAGCCTCAGAAATTTCTTTTCTCAAAGAAATGAGGTAATCTAGTTTAGGACCAGGTTTACACTTTAAGCTCTTTGCCTTATCCTTTATTCTTTCTTTGTCCTTTTCTAACTTCTCTATTTTCTCTTCAAGATCTGCAATTTTCTTTTCTATCTCCAAAAATGAATTTGATGTGCCTATCAGATTGTCAGCAATATTGTTAATCTCATCTTGTGCTTTGTTGATTTCCTTGTCTAGGTCTTCTATTAGAATATTTGTTTTACAAGTATCTCTATAGAGTTTCTTGAAATCCAAAATTGTCTCTCCTAGTGCCGGTAATAAGGTTTCTTTTTTTTCCTTATTTTTCTTTACTATTTCCTCAAATAATTTCTCTTTCTCTTTATTCATCCTCTCTTTGAATGTGTCCTCATTTATTTGATCAACTGTCAAAATGTTGCCAGTGATGAATTCAGACAATGTGTCTAGTTGTCCTAAAGAATCTTTATTGTCTATAGTGCACTTTGGTGCTACCAATTTGAGAATAGGAATAGTGTCATCGATAGCCTTATAGGCTTGTACATTACACTCTGTGATTTTATTTATTGAATCCAGTAAGACCTCTGTTACATTTGTAGGTCAGAATTCTGCTATAGAAGTACCAGATGTCTGCCCAACTATTTTCACAATATCCATGCTGCCGGTTGTAGTAATAACCTTGCTTGTTTCGACCTCTGGTAGGTCAGTCTGTGTTTACATTTCTATTAGCAAAGGTTTAGGTTTTTCAGTTTTTGCTGGTGGCACTGTCTCGGTTTGAACCTATGTCTCAACCTATTTCTATTCTAGTTTCTCCATCTGTGTCTCAGAAGGTTTCTCTGAGCTCTCAACTACGAGTTTCTCAGATGTAGTATTTGTATGCACTTCCGGTTTCTCAGTTTGTACCTTTGCACTATCCATTGCCGGTTCTCCTAATTGTTTTTCATTTTTATCTACCCATTCTTCTAATGGTTTACTAGTGGTGTCCTCTACCGGTTGCTCTGTCTGAGTAGGTTTTTCTGTGCTTATGTTTACAGTATCATTAACCTCAACCTCAACATCTGCAGCCGGTGACTTAGTAGTCACATCTTTCTTCTTATCCTCAGTGGTTTCTCTGTCAACCACAACATTTACTTCTCGTGTGTCAATATTCATAGTATACAAAACTTTAGACTCAAGATTTGTATCCTCTAGAGGAGTCTCCATACTCTCAGAGGCCGGTTGATTGTCTGTAGTTTCTACTGGTGGAGTATCCGAAGGAGGTGGGGTTAAGTTATCAGTTATTTTTAGGCTTGGAGGTCCACCTACCTTACCTTTCCCCTTATCCCTGTCCTTTTGATATACCCTAATGGTCTTAGGTCTTAGTAACTCTTCTTGTTTCTCTTTTTCCACAAAGAATATGTCCCATGCATCTGTTGTTTCTTCAGAGACTTCATTCACTCTACCTGCCATTAGTGCTACATGCCGGTGAGTGGTTGAAAACACTATTCAGTTAGCCTCACTGATTCATTGGTCTATTTCATCAGGTGAGTTAACTAGATGCACTGCAAGTAATTTTTCAATTTTTATCTTCTTGTCCAGCTCAACAATAGCTACCCTTCTAGCTTCTAATCTTCTATACAAATCAGCTGGTATTTCATCAACAATTTCCATCAAAAATTTCTTGTAAATACCTAAGTGTAAAATTACACTATTTTCAATGCTTTCTTTGTCATCAGCAGAAAGTGTGTCATACAGTTTGCTAATGTTTTTCAACTTTCTATAATCTTTTATTTCATTAAGGAGCTTATCTAGTGGAGCAATGCTTTGTTTTAGCTTCTTCTTCTTTGGAGTCATTTTCTTTACAAGAGGCCTAACTGCTTGTTGCTTTTGTCTTGTTTTCCTGGGAGTGGGTGAGGGTACTGGTGAGGGTTTTCTTTTCCTTTCTACCCTTTTGAATACCGTCGGTATATCACTTTCAGAGGAAGTTGCAACTGGTGAAAGATGAGTTTTCAGTTGAAGTCCTTCCAACTCACTTTCTTTGATACCAGTTTGTTTCAAAACATCTTCCTTAATTGCCTTTGCCTGACGGGTTCCTTTCTTACTGTTTCTTCAACTTTCTTAACCCTTTTTTTTGACTGAATTCCACTTTCAATCGTTTCTCCATTTCTAAAGACTTTCTTAGTGGGTTCCTTCAGTGCTTCAAGGAGGGCTTTTGCATAAGTTTATATGATGTTATCATCTGTTTCATAGCCCATTTCAGTTACCCAGATAGTCTTAGGGACAAATGTCTCCATCCAGATTTCATCCTTTTTAATTAAAAAACACATTTCCTTCTGATATTTATCTACAATTGCCCATGATAGTCTTATTCTTGTCTTCATTCGAGCTTTCAGTGTGTGAAGATGTTCATTTAAGTTTTTCTTCCTGTTATCTCCTATGTTGTTTAGTAGATCCAATAGTTGCTTTCCTACCAGTATATCAAAGCCAAAATTTTTCTTACCAATACCAGGTACTTGTTTAATAATATACAACATTAAACATACAAGTAAATTTCCAAATCTAAAGGTTCCTCTCTTATCTCCCTTTATCTTCTTCAGATTGTCTATCAATTCATCTTTGAGCCATTCACACACATCTATTCTAGCATTGTTGCTAACCATATCATATGCACTTTAAATACATAGGCTAGATACTGATTTCAACTTATTTGCATGTGTAGCTTTGTAGCCTAAAATCATACTAACAAATCTGACATTGATGTCCTTCACATCATTTACCCTTAGAGACCTTTTGTCAAATGTTGCGTCGGTTAGATCTATCACTGTGTCATTTGAGACTCTTTTAGTTCTGTCAGGTCTACTACCAGTGGAAGGTAACCCTATTACTGCTTTTACGACTTCTTTGGTGATCTTATGGATTGAATCCAACCAAAAGAATTCGCCATGGACTCTGCTTAGGACTATTCTTATAATATCCTCAAGAAAATTAGGAATGCTAAGAATATCCACAAAACCTAGGGTTTCTACTACCTTGTGTTCTAGCTTGACATTTCCAGATTCATCACAAATCATGCTCCTATACATGTTTTTGATCTCATCATCACCTAATTCCTCTATATGACAATGTATGTATATTCTAGGGTCTTCAGCATAGACTACTCCCTTAGGAATTTGAGAGAATGCACCTAGGGTATCATCTTTCTTTGCTATTTCGGGAACCAGTTTGAATACGGGTCTAGGGCGCTTAATAACCTCAATCACAGTAGGGTTTGCAATACATTTAGGAGCAGAGGAGGATGCCATGAATATAAATACCTAAATCTGCCTTAGGGATGAGTGCTTGGATGAACTGCTTCACTTCTTCGCTAAGGATGCCTTCGCTCAGGAATTTTCGCGCTCTCAAAGATTTGAATGCTCAGTGAATGAAAAAGGAGCCAAAACACTTGCTTTATAATGTTATTTTCTCCAACTACCACATTTAATGCTTGTCGGTTAAGTCACAACTTAACTCATCTGCCGGTATAGAAGTAATTTCAACTTCTCACCATCAACCGAGAGAATAATAGCATGTTTTTCATTTTGTTGCTAAACCCCCAAAGGATTTTCCTTTAGTTAGATGAAGAGTCTCCTTCCAATGGAGTGATACTCTATTCTACCAGTGGAGGAGTATTCCCATCAACATTATGATCTGACTTTTTGATCCATTGTTTTGAGAATTCTTGCTTTACCTCTTCAACCTTTTCTTTACCTTTCAAACTAGGACCTTTGTTATTTGCTGGTGAAGTCTTGCTTCTACAAAATTTTGCAATATGTTAAATTTTGTTACAAGTATAACAAGTCACATTGTTATTTTGAATAGATTTCCCATATCCTATGCTAGTATGTGTTCTGCATTGATTAGATAGGTGTCCAAATCTTCCACAAACATAACATCTTACATTCATTCTGCAATTTTCTGAGTTATGACCAACTTTGTTGCATTTAGAACATTGACTGCTGGGTGTATTAGTGTTCTGATAATTTCTAGATCTACACTGATTTTCTCTATGACCATACTTGTTATAGTTAAAACATTTCCCATTGAATTTGTAAGCATTAGGTTGTCTTACCGGTTTACTATGATCATGATTGTTTGCAGTACCAGAGCTTTCACCAATTTCAAATCCAAGGCCATTTGTATCACCATTAGGTTTCTGATTCTTCAACATGTCAACAAGTTCTTCTAAACTTTTCCTGAATTTCTCCCTGTGTTGATTTGCAGCAGCCAATTCACTTTCCAAGATTCCTTTTTGTCTCATAAGTTCATTTGTGTCATTTTGTGTATGCATGAAATCTGTTTTCAACACATCATTTTTATGACTGAGTCTTTTGTTTTCATTTCTAGCATCATTTAGTCTTCTAATTGATGCTCTGCAAAAAAGATTAGAAAATTTGTTTGATGGCAACACACACAAGAGCACAAGAAACAAACATTAGTGTTAGCAACAAAACATTATCCTAAACATGCATATCAAGAGAGATATTAAGCATGGAATAGAAAGCATACAAACATAGAATAGATAAACCATACTCCTCCAAATGCTAATCAAGATGCTCATAGTTGCTCCTCCCTTGTTCCTCTCCTATCCAAGTTCCACATGAGTGTAGCTCTCAGCTTTTAGCACAAGCCATGGATGCCATATGGAGATTCAAGATGGTTGAATATGATAAGCAAATGCTATGCAAGTGTAGATAGTGATGCTATGAAAAAGCTCTATGCTAATACCAGTATAACAACAATACTCCAATGCTTTCTTTTTTGCTTGAGAAGGGTTCTATTTATAGAAGAAATGGGGAAATGAAGGGTTAAGATTGAGAAATATTAACAAGGGTTAGGATTGAAAGATATTCAATCCATGTGAGACTTTCAACCCAATCCCATGTTGACAAGTGTCACCATGAGGAGGCTTGAGAGGAGAGATAAGGAGCATTAAATTCTTGAGGGGACATGATGGTTACCCTAGGGGGTTGGGTTAGGGTTAGGTTAATGTATATTCCTTTTATCCAAGGGATAAATGAATGTGCAAGGGTTAAATGGTTACCTTAGTCAAAGAAATAAATGCTTTAAAGAGACCCATGAGTCAAAAGGATTCTTAAGTTAGATGAAAGTCTCTAACCAAAGGTAAAAGGTGAGTTAACCATAAATGGTTATGTAAGAGCCTTTAATGGTTTGGAAGACTTTAGAGGTTAACCATTTGAATACATAAAGCCTTTAAATGCTTTTCAAAGACTTTGAAGTCTTTGAGAAGTGACTCCAAGTTGCTTAGGAATGTGACAATAATTAAGGGATGGATTAGGCTAATTAGAAGGAGTTAGAAGAATCTAGAAGGGATTTAGACATGCAAGTGGATTTTGTAGGAGAATGCAAGTGGGAGGAATTTTGAGATTTTCAATTAAAATAAAATCATTTATTTCAATTAAATGATGTAATTTGCATTTGGATAGATATTTAAATAAATATTAATTTATTTAAATGTGAATGCAAAGTTTGGATTTTATTTAAATAAATCTTAATTTATTTACATGAGAAAAAGGAAGATAAAGCATTAAATGCTTGAAGACTTTGAGGGAAACTGTTAAAGGCTTGAGAAGACTCTAGAAGGAAGCCATTAAGTTTGAAGAGTTTAAGGGAAACCATTAAAGGCTTAAGAAGACTCTAGAAGGAAGCCATTAAGTCTAAAGACTTTAAGGGAAACCATTAGAGGCTTGAGAAGACTCTAGAAGGAAGCCATTAAGTTTGAAGAGTTTAAGGGAAACCATTAAAGGCTTAAGAAGACTCTAGAAGGAAGCCATTAAGTCTAAAGACTTTAAGGGAAACCATTAGAGGCTTGAGAAGACTCTAGAAGGAAGCCATTAAGTTTGAAGACTTTAAGGGAAACCATTAAAGGTTTTAAGTGGGTGAGGATAAATAGGATTTTAAATAAATAATCTATTTATTTAAAATAGTTGTGCAACTTGCATTTGTAGGAAAATGCAAGTGGGTGGAGGATAAAAGTGATTTAAATAAATGTTAATTTATTTAAATGTGAGAGATGGGATTTTGGGGGATTTAAATAAATATTAATTTATTTAAATGTGAGAGAAGATTTAATTAAACAAATATGATTTATTTATTTAATTAATGGTCTAAATTTGGTTAAGTGAATTAAATCAAATAAATTGAATAATTTATTTAATTAATAGGAGAAGAGCGTTAAGATGAATTAATTAAATATTCATTTAATTAAGTGGATAGATTTATGTGACTACATTTGCCCCTCTTTGAGATGGTGCGATTCTATCGCGTCATTTCAAAGAAAGAAAAATAGGTGTGAAGAAATATGCCCCATAAATGTTAATTTAGTGGGTGGTATGCCCCCTCGAGAGATGGGTCGATTTTTTTTTTTTGAAGAATCAGGCGATCTCTCGAAAAAGAACGAGAAGTGGAGGAGAGGTAGAATAAAAGAAATTAGCAATAATGGTGAAAGAATGGAAGAAAATAGAGTGAATATGGAGAAATGGCAAGCCAGTGAGTACTCGTAGGTTATGGAGGAGATACGGTGCAAATGTGGTGTTGTGCTTTTGATTGATACTGTACAGTTGATCAAAATTGGTTGGACAATCTGGTGCAATTGGTTTAATTGCCCTGGTCGAGTCAAAGTATGATAGTTGATGTCAGTTGTTCGCTTGGACAGGATAAAGTTTGAGTAAGTGAATCAAAGTGACCTGATGGTGACTTAGACAATTGATGTAATCACTTGATGAAGTCAAGGTATTTGAAGCAAAATACTTGTTGAGACTTAGACAATTGATGTAATTGTCCATTATGATTGTGTTTAATTGGTTGATCAATTGACAGTCTAAGTGTGTGTGTGTGATGGATGGTTGTGGTGAATCATAGCAACCCCATTGAGACTAGGTCATTATGAGAAATGCCTGTTGTAGTCTAGGATTACCATGATCGATTACTTGTTGAGACCCAAAGATACTTGATCAGAGTATCTATTGATAGTCTAGGTGTGTGTGAGTTGATGTGCCTATGTAGACAGAGTAACTGGCTTGATTGGGTGGATGGCTGAGGATGGGAAGCACATGCCCTCCATTTATAGATGGATGGTGATGAACGTAGCTTGATTGAGTCGACGGGAAATGATGAAGGGATTATGATGGTGTTGATGATCAAGATAGGGAGGGTGAGGGGGTGGATCAATTTTAGATAGAAGATATGGAGGACCTATGACTCATTCCTATGGAAAAAGGTCAAAAATAGAGTATGCATCCATTGTCATTACTATGTATGAGTGATATGCAGCTATTATGAATGCATGGATGGATTGAATGAAATAGAATGCAATATATATAGGTGAGGTGAAATGACGATCCATAGTGCTTTATTTTCATCATTGAGCTTTAAAATGTTGTAAGAAAATACAAGCAACTTGACATAATGATTCAAGATGACCTGAGTATTTCTTACATGGATTTTGATATAGCTAGTTAACACAAGCAACTTGATATAATAGATCAAGTTGTCTTGAGTATTGTTTGTGGAACAGACAAGGATTATCTCCTTTCATGCATGACTTGGAACATCTTCCTTGATCTTTTGGCGATCATATCCTGAGACCAGTTCATACCATAATAAGAGATAAATCATTATCGAGTGTGGATGAGGTAGTAGGAACCAAAGATGGAGCATTGTACCTGCAAGCAAACAACATATATATAAAGAATAAAGAATATGGACCCTTGATAATGGTTCATGCTCATATGGTCAAGGTATACGCTGTAGTCAGCAAGCCGTCGTGATCTATGATTGTATTTTGCATATGATCACGTAACTTAGTGAACTTCCCACGTAGACACCATTAGTACATGCCCTAGAACTTCATCAGAATAATTCACAGAAGACTTACAAACAATGCTTAGGAACCATCCCGACCACTCTAATCACTTGTGGATATCCTGTAGTAGCATAGGAACCTGATATATATAAATAAATGAATAACCTACAAATCAACCAAGTATTTGATAGCTTAAATATAATTTTCTTGTCAAAGAAAATGTCATCTTGTCTTTGTTTTGGTAAGGAAGGATGCGTCCTTGTTCAGACAGTTTGCATGTCGGTGTTGATTGTTGGGTTGATGTGATAAGTGGTTATCGTTTGAGTATTTCACAATGTTTGTTTGGTATCTTCTTGGATGCGTATGTACAAGGTGTTGCCATTTTTTTAATTTTTGATGTTTTTGAAATGTTTTGGGATTTTGATTGGTTTCCAATGTTTTTGGTATTTTGACGATTGTTTTGAATGTTTTTGGATTTTGTGAGACAATTTTGAATGAAGAACTCAATGAATCACAAGTAATGCATAATCTACTTCCATCAAACAGATTAAGGGTGTTGCCCCTAGTTTAGACATGACTATGAAAAAGCGGGATGCGAGATGCATGAAGTACTATCTTTGATTGCAAGTCAATAACAAGCCATTGTTTGGATAGATGGATGTGTGGATGTAATGAATGTGATCACAACAAGTCTGAAAGATAATGGAGCCATAGCCTTTATGAGTGGTGCCTGTTTGCCAGGTTTTCACCATCGCACTTACCCAAGGTGCCATCGAAGTGGTTGTTCACCATTTGGATGCATCATTTTTCTTTACTATTTTGATGTTTTTGCATTTTCTTCAAGACATTTTATGAATGTATTTGGTGTTTTTATGGTATGTAGGGGAGCCTGATGCTCTGTGCAGCTTATGTATAAAACCTTTTGAGGTGCATGTTGTTGATCAGATCTGCTAGCGGTTCTCCTTCTGAAGTAGCCAACTAATATGCCCCAGACCCAAATACAGTACTAATAACATATGGACCTGGCCAATTTGATTCAAACTTGCCCTGATGTTCTCGGTTGGGTTGATTATGAGGATTCCCTCATAGAACAAGATCACCTACCTCAAATGTACAAGGTCTAACTCGATGATTATAGCTTCTGCTCATGCGTTGCTGATAGGCTTTGAGGTGGTTGTATGCAGCTTGTCGTTTCTCATCAAGTAGCTCTAACTCTTGGAGATGCGATACTCTGTATGCTTCATCATCTATCAGATTATGCAAGGAAACTCGTAGTGATGGTATCTCAACCTTAATAGGTAAGATAGCTTCTGCTCCATAGACCAATGAGTAGGGAGTTGCGCCTGTAGGGGTTCGAATACTAGTTCGATATGCCCATAATGTTGGATTCAATTAAACATGCCAATCATGACTGGCATCATTGACTGTCTTCTTTAGGATTCTCAATATGTTCTTGTTTGATGCTTCAACTTGACCATTGCCTTGTGGGTAATAGGGAGTGGAAAAGCGGTGTTGGATGTGAAATTTCTCACAGAGTTCACAAACATCCTTATTTTTGAAAGGAAGACCGTTATCTGTGATGATGGACATGGGTACACCATACCAGCAAATGATGTAATTGAGGATGAATGAGGCGATCTGCTTGCCAGTGACATGGGTAAGTGGAACAACTTCAATCCACTTTGTGACGTATTCGGTGGCAGTAATAATGAATTTGTGGCCGTTGGATGAAGATGGATGGATTTTACCCACAAGGTCAAGTCCCCATTGACAAAAGGGCCATGGTATTGTGATTGGTTGTAATTCCTGTGTTGGTGCATGTATCAGGTTTCCATGAACTTGGCATTTTTTGCACTTTTTGACAAAGTAGTAGGAGTCTTTTTCCATTGATGGCCAATAGTGTCCAGCTCGTATGATCTTCTTAGCTAGTGATGGGCCACTTCCATGAGTTCCACAAATTCCTTCATGTACCTCTTCCAAGGCCTTTGTTATCTCATCTTGTTCTAGACATCGAAGGAGAGTACCATCAAGACTGCGTCAATATATGGTTTCAACAAGAATGGTATATCGAGCGGTTTAGCGAATGAAGGTTTTACGTTGATTATTCAATTGATTAGGAGGAAGTGTGTGATCATGGAGGTAGGTGTAAAACTCACTATACCATGGGGATTTAGAACCGACAAGATGACATATCATCTTGGATTCGAGGATATCATAAGCAGGGATCCAAAGCTGTTCGACCAAGAACTCATAGCATGTTGAATTTTTCGGAAGATCTAGAAGAGATGCAATAGTAGCCATAGCGTCAGCAGCTCGATTCTGATCTCTTGGTATCTACTCAAAGGTGATAGTAGTAAATGGTGCCTTTAAACTGTCCACCATTTGTTTGTATGACATGAGTTTGTCATCTTTACTCTGATATTCATCAGTGGCTTATCGAATGACCAGTTGGCAGTCGCCATATACTTGTAGTTCTTGTAACTTCCATTGTATGGCTAGCCTAAGTCCTATCATCAAGGCCTCATATTTAGCTATGTTGTTTGTGCATGGAAATGTGAGCCTATAAGACTTCGGGATGCTGTCACCTTGAGGTGTGATAAACAAAATGCCTGCCCTCGAGCCATGCCTAGTGAATGAACCATCAAAGTAGAGTTTCCATGGTTGTGTTGTTGTGATCATGAATATCTCTTCATCTGGAAAATTGGAAATGAGGGGATGATCACCTATGAGTGGTGCATCAGCCAACTGATCTACAATAACTTGTCCTTTGATAGCCTTATGGTCCACATACTTGATATCAAATTCATTGAGAATCATTACCCATTTGGCCAAGCGGCCTGTCAATGTTGCTTTGTTGAGTAAGTACTTGAGTGGATCGATCTTTGCAATGAGCTGTACTTTATGTGTTAATAGATAGTGCCTCAATTTAGTGGCTGCCAAGATTACTGCTAGGCAAGCTTGCTCAATAGGGGTGTAATTGAGTTCATAGCCAACCAGTGTGCGAGAGATGTAGTAAACAACACTCTCTTTCCCTTCGGCATTGTGTTGTGCCAATGGTACACCCAATGCTATAGTTGTTTCTGAAATATAGAGCAATAGAGGCTTATTGGGATCTGGTGGGATCAACAATGGCGTATTCATGAGATAATCTTTAAGCATCTAGAATGCTTGCTGGCATCTAGCATCCCACTGAAAGCGGATATTTTTGTGTAGCAGGTGTGTAAATGGGTGAAATTTATTTGCCAGTTGTGCAATGAATTTGTGAATAGATTGAAGTTGCCCTTGTAGTGTCCTTAGCTGGCTGATGTTCTTTGGAGGTGGCATGTCCATGATTGCTTTGACCTTTGCTGGGTCAACCTCAATGCCTTTGCTTGAGATAATGTACCCTAGAAGCTTCCCTGAGGTTACTCCAAAGACAAATTCCTTTGGGTTGAGTTGAACATGATATTGTTCTAGTCTATCAAAGATTTTCTCTAATATTTCCAGATGACCTTCTCTTGTGAGTGATTTTGCCAGTAAGTCATCAACATAATCTTCCATTATGGTATGCATCATATCATGGAAGATAGTCATCATTGCTCATTGATAGGTAGCTCTTGCATTATTTAGACCGAAAGGCATTACATTCTAGCAGTATGTGCCCCATGGGCATGTGAAGGTTGTCTTATGTTGATCTTCTGGTGCGATCTTTATCTAATTGTATCCTGAAAAACCATCCATGAGTGAAAGCATGGCATGTCCTGCTGTTAGGTCTACTATGATGTCGATATTTGGTAGGGGGAAGTCATCTTTAGGACATGCCTTTTTCAGATATCTGAAGTCAGTACAAATACAGATGCCCCCATTTGGTTTTTCAACAGGCACAATATTGGAGATCCAATCTACATAATCAATTGGTCGAATGAAACCAACATCTAGGAGTTTCTTAAGTTTTTCTTTGACTAGTACTACAATCTCAGGATGCATCTTGTGAAGCTTCTGCTTGACAGGCTTGTCTCCTTCTGCTATGATGAGGTGATGCATGACTAAATTCAGATCAAGACCAGGCATGTCTGCATATGACCATGCAAAGTTAATCTGTCACTTCTGGAAGAATTCGACAAACTTGGGCTGTTCCTCTGAAGTTAAAAGAGATGCCAGATGTACGTGGTGAGGAGTTTCAGGAGTCCCCACATTGTATTCTTTGGTTTCTTCGATGAGAATCATTGATCGTTCCTGCTGTGTACGAGAGGGGAGGATGTCAAACCTTTCATCCTCAGACGCCTTAGAGAGGTTTTCACCATTGGATACACTCTTTCTTTTTACTTTTGTGGGATCAAACAGTGCCACAGTGTGGTTTTCATTGGAAGATCCATGTTTTATTGTTATATTTTTGCAGCTAAAAGGTTTGGCATCTGCCCCAAAGTATGCTACGCTATTAAGGTCAATGACGAATCCAGCTTTGTGACCCCCGCTTGGTATGTTATCCCATAGTTCCAAGAAGTCAATGAGAACCTCATCATTTTGGAAATGGTCAAGTCATGGGGGATTAGGTTGGTTCCATTCGATGAGTTCAGGATGGATAATGGGCATTACCTCATCAATTAGGTTGAGTTCGTTAGATGTGTCAGTGAGGGTTAAGACATTGTGGTGAAGGTTGTTGATGGTACTCTCCCTATTAGAATCAAGCGTAGGATGTGACGTAGGGTCTGTGGAAGAAGTTTCTGGTTTAGGAACCCAAGAGGTCTTTATCTGTGCTTCTCTGTAAATAGGGATGTCTTTGTGGGGTGGAGGTGGTGACGTGTCTTCCTCATCTGAAGTGTTAAGCTGCACTGAATAAAATTCCCACTCATGCGAGTCAGTTTCTGAGTCACTTTCTAGGAGTTGATTATTGTACCATACTGAGATATCTTTTGAGTTAAATACTGTAGGTGCGATCGGTTGATGTACTTTTGTAGATGAAATGATCGGCACTGCAGGAAGAATTATGGGGATCAATGATTCTGATACAAGAAGTATTGGTAGTGATGAATCTGTTGCTTCTGCTGGAACTACCAATACTACTAGGAATTCTGATATAGTTGCTGCTGCTAAGGGGACTACTGATGTTATTGCCGCTGCTGATAGTGTTGCTGGTTCGATTGATGGGATGACTAGCGTTGCAGATGGTTTTGCTAGGAATTTTAGCCGTAATGGGGCAATTGCTATGGTTTTGGGTGCTGCTTTTATAATCAAAGGTAGCCTCTTTGTAGTAGGTTGATATAGTGGTTTGCTGGGTTTCCCTTTAAATCTGAGCTTAGGAAGGATCTACTTTTGAAAGCCTAAGCCTGTGTTATCTTTGGGTTTTAATTCCGGCTGCAGTGGCTCATGTCGCCCTTGCTTACAATGCCCCAAAGCACTTTGACCATCATATCCCATTCTTTGCATAATGAGAAGACCTTTGCCATATTGATCTATGGGAAGCTTAGCTTGCGAAATGTCGGTGGTGATAGGATCTTTATAGATCCATTCTGCTAAGTCTTCATCTCTGGTTTCCTCTTCTTGACTCTTTCCAAGGATGAAAGGTGTCAAAGTACATGCCGGTTGGACCAGTGACGTTTGTAGTACCCATTGAGTTTTTCCATGTGTTTGAGGAGAAGTAGGCATTTGCCCAACACAAAAGAGTTGGCTTAGATTGTACTCTCCAGGACCTTCCTTTGCTATTTTCATCTTGATCTTCTCTTGCTTGGGTATAGTGGTGTTTGAACTAGAAAGAGAGGCTGGACTTACGTATAATGTGGAGGAGATGGTTTCTCTATTGTTGGGAATGGTAATCTCTAGTTGATGACTTATATTATGACAATATGAAAAGGGGTTTGCATCGCCCAGGATTGTAATTTCTACACCATTATGCGGGAACTTGATACACTGATGGTAGGTGGATGGAACGACTTGCATGGCATGTATCCAAGGTCTTCCTAATAATAAATTGTATGGTAGAGGAAGGTCCAGAACTTGACAGATGATGTGTTTTACCACAGTGCATACTCAGATTGGTAGCACCACAACTCCTTTGGATGAACACTCTGCATCATCATAGGCTTTGATTGTGATCTTCTTGTGGGGATCCACTGATTCAATTACATATCCCAAAGCTATGACTAATTGTAGTGTACAGATATTCAGGCCTCCTCCATTATCAATCAAGAATCACTTGATCTTGTGTTGGTTGATAAACCCTTCAATGTGGAGTGAGGCGTTATGAGGTTGCTGGAAGGATGTGTTGTCACTTTCAGAGAAAGTGATACAAGGTGATGACCTTAGATTTCTGACCATGGCTTGGAACTGATCTGTATTTAGGTTTACAGGAACTGATGCCTCTTGGAGAGCTTGATCCAAGATTGTTTTATGAGATGGAGATAGGCACAATAGCTCTAAGATAGATATTAGTGTGGGCATTTTATCTAATTAGTCCACAAGGTTATACTACTTTGAGATAGATGTGATGCCTTGTGGAGATGCTTTTATGGTAATCTTGCCACGACGTGTAACAACATTGCAAGTGGAGCTGGGATTTTTGATGGTAATAGTTGCAATTTGTTCACTGGCATCATATAGGTGATTCACAGTGTAATTATACGCGGCTTGCGTATAATCGATGGTATTTGTGTTTCTCCCTGAAGTGGAAGGACCCCTTTGATCTTGTGATGGAAGTGGATTTTTAAACATGAGATGATCATTGTTTGTTGTCTTTGGGTCATGTCCTTCGATTTTGATTTCACCTCAGTCAATAAGATCCTGAATAAGATCTTTCAATCTATGACAATTGCTTGTTTTATGTCCTTTCCCTTGATGGAAGTCGCAATGCTTAGTATCCCTCCACCATGAAGGTTTGACTTGAGGTTCTTAATTTGATGTTTTGGGTAAGGTCACCAAATTTTGAGAAACCAATTGACGTAACACCATTTCAATGGGTTTCCCTAAGGGAGTGTACGTTCGTTTAGGTTTAAAATTTTGTTGACGTTGTCTGGGTTCCTCTTGAGATGTATTGCATCCTTGACTTGGAGGAGCAACTATGTTATTCTTGGGTGGGGGGTTCTGTCCTGCAAATCGTACCATAGGTTGTGCACTTTTGATAGTTCTTGCATCCACAACCCCGTCGTTCATGATGTTTTTGTTTTTGTTCTATAAGTTAGGCTTGTCACTATTGAAGCGTGGGCAAGGGCCATCCTTTGGTTCATTATATATTTTGATAAGCCCTTTTTTGATGAGAGCCCGCTCACATTTTAAGCCTTTTGTGATCATGCCATTGAAAGCGTCTGTATCTTTTACGTCTAGGTGAAATTCTATTTCGTCATTTAAGTTGGAAATAAATATTTCCACTAGTTCTTGTTCAGGTAACTGAAGAGAAAATCTGCTAGACATTTGATGCCATCATTGCAGAAAGACTAAAAATAGCTCACCTGGTTTTTGTTAAGTGTTACATAGATTAGCCATTGTGATATCATGTTCAATGTTGTGTGAGTAATGTGTTAGGGATTTCTGGATGAGTTCTTCAAATGTCCTAATGCCACCTGGTAATCGAGAAAACCATGATGTGGTTGTTCCTCCCAAGCTTTGGGGAAAAAGTCGCATTAGGTATGTATCCTTGTATGCCACTTCGAGGCAAGCTAAATGGAATTCCCTAACATGATCACGAGGATCTCCTTTTCCTCTATACTTTTTAAACTTGGGTGTTTCAAACCCTTGTGGAAAAGGTTGCATATGAAGATTCCTATCAAAGGGATAGGGATAGATGTCATTAAGTGAAAACTGATTAGTTTTCACACCACTATGAAGTTTTTGGGTGAGATTTTCAACTTGTTGCCGCAACATTTCTATTTCACTTGGAGGAGGAGGAGGTGGGGGATTACCTTGATGAAGGTTGTATCTGATATGTTCTCGGCGTCTTTCATCCTCATTATGACTTTGGCGTTCTGATGCTTGTCTTAATTGTGCAACATCAAAGTTAGAGGGTAGTTTAGCCCCCTCTTGAGCAAGTCTTAAAAAGTGAGCATCGACATTGCTCTTGAGTATTTCATCAAAAAGTCTATTAAAGAGAGGGTTGTGTTGTGCCCTTTCTATTGCCGCCGGAGTAGGAGCGCCTAGATTTTCATCATTTATAATTCCTCCTAGGGCTTCTTGGAACTCATTGATATTTTCTTCCTCTTCCTCTTCAATTTCTTGTTGTCTAGATCTTGATCTGGTATGAGCCATTTTGTTTATAAGCTTTTGTTGAAGTTTGATGAAAATGATGATGAGTTGGTGATGAAATGAAAGATTGATGTTTGGTGAAGTGTTTCACATATGAATCTCTAGCAATAAAGGTAGATGGTACCAAAGTTCTTTCTTGAATTGCTTGTTGTGTTTGATTGACAAAGTTTGATGTGATAAGGTTTAGAGAAATCTGAGATGTATTACAGACTCAACTACCTAGTAATGAGAGGATTGCACTCATAGACTAGTTTTAACCTGCATAGAAATGCCTCTTAGGATGAGTTTATCCTAGATGTAGAGACACTCTAACAAGTGATGTATTATTTTTGATTCAAGCAATATTGAAATCGAACTTAGGAAAAAAACCTCTTGATGTTTTGAGAGTTGGAAGTGGATTTGATGAGATATGGATATGATAATGGATGAAATGTGAACTTCAATAAAAGCTTTGTGTCACATATGGGACAAATTCTTCCTCTTCTCTTTTGGGACTTGGTGGTTCTTCTCGAGCTACGTTATATGTGATGCAAATGTCGGGAAAGAAGTTAGGATTGATTTTGCCTCCTTTGTTCTTGTGATAACTCAAAGCTCGATATTGCATAAAAGCTCCGCGGTTTAATGACTCTTGATCAAATTCATTTAATTTCACTTGAAGCTATAGACGCATGCAACGTAGGAAGGTTCTATGAGAGACAAAGATTTGTCTATTAAGATAGAAGAATTTCCTCCTTTTGATAAGAGCCTTTGAGCTCAATGGTCTTTTTTTCAAGTTGATGTGTTGATGAAGATTCTGCTTTCTCAAGATGTGAAGAATGGTCATATAATTCAACACTTCTGTTGTTGCTCTTGGTTTTTCGTTCTTTTGTTTTTGAAAATGTTTGTGTTGGATGAATACTTGTTTTGGATTTTGGTTTTATGATGTTTCTTTGACAAGAAAACAAAGCAAGCACACAAACACAAGAATGTTGCCTCAAAAGGCACAAGTATGGGTCTAGATCAACCCAATCTTTTGAACTTTTTATGACCCTTTCCTTCAAATGTTTTTTTTAGGTGTTTGCCAAAGCTTGAAGTTAGCTTAATTTGTACTGGTCTTGACTCAAAAAAAAAAACACTTCAAACACTCTTTATCCCTAAGGTCAAATGGCCAGTTGAGATAATTTCAGCCCACATCTTGATATTTCTTCAACTTTGGTACTACATACCTTATGAATCCCGCTGTGGCAGGTAAGGATGTGATATACTAAGTTTTGCACTAGCATAACAAATAGATGATCCCTATGATGGGGGAGTCACCACTTTTATCAGGCTACAAGTGACCTTTCAAAAATCTATGTTTCTACTCAAGGAAATATGTATGGTGAGTATCTTGGGAGCAAAACCATCTATGCTCTTGCACTGAATTTATCACAAATATCCTTAATCAATAGAATGGGTGGGCTACTACATAAAGGTGTTTAGTCATTTTTGATATTTTTGGAGATAAGTTCATTCCGCACTGACTCACTTAAGAGCCTTGTAACTTGTGGTGGGGCCCATTTGTCCTTTCGGCTAGTTACACTGTAGGAATAGCTATACCCAAGGCTAAAACTTTTGCTCACACCTGATTTCTATAGTGGCTCGAAGGATTTACTGCGCAAGGTCGTTCCCAAGAGTGATGTGTCTCTTGGCATGCCTCTCTTAAAAATATAAAATTTGAGTGTTACTAACACTTTTCTCTTGCACCTAGGACCACGAAAGCCAAGGGAGAGGATAGTGTGTGTTAGAAGTAGGACCACTCTACAGATTTTGCACAAGCGTGCCAAACACAAAAGACACTTGTTCTTTTTAACTAATTTTTATTGCAATGTGATCTAACTATTTGGAGATGTTTCTCCAACAATCATGGTGTTCCTTTTAACTTTCAAAGGCAAAATGTGTTGTAAACTAGGAACTTGAAAACTTGGTCAATTGAATTGGAAAACATGTTTTTGCTTGAAGTAAAATCGCTTTTGAACTTTGAAGAAAAAAAATGGCTCATTCTTTTTAGTTGGCCCCAAAATGAAATGTTGATTGTGAATTTCCTTAAGTTGATGCAAGAAATGAAAGTTGTGTTGTTGATTTTAAGCACCAAAATAAAGATTGTTCCTAACTTGCAAATAAACTTTGAAGTTTGTGGTTCTTTTTAATTTGCAAGTGGGGTTCTTTTTACAAACCAAAACTAAATATGTGATTCTTTTTATGATCCAAAATGAAAATGTGAGGTTCAATTTTTAAGCCAAAAGAGACAATGAATTTGTTTTAATACAACTTTGAAAACAAAGTGAAAGAAAGAATTCAATACTTTCTAATCTAACTCCTCCAATCCTACATAAACAAACAAACAGTTAATCCAAAAAATAAAAAAAATGAGGTATTGATGGGCTTCTACAAGCCTAGGTTTTGATTTTCGGTTACAATAAAAAAAATTACAACTCTCTGTTACAATAGCACCAATCTGTGTAAACAAATAAGCACTATTTAACACGAAAGCACTAAAGTGAAACCTATGTGGCAATTTAAAAAAAAAAGTTAGTAGTTTTGTAGAGAAATCTTGTGTTGGATTCACGTCGGGTTCACCAAATGATGCTCTACAAAAAGGATTAGAAAATCTGTTTGATGACAGCAACACAAGAGCACAAGAAACAAATGTTAGTGTTAGCAACAAAAGATTATCCTAAACAGGCATATCAAGAGAGATATTAAGCATGAAATAGAAAGCATACAAATATAGAATAGATAAACTATACTCCTCCAAATGCTAATCAAGATGCTCATAGTTGCTCCTCCCTTGTTTCTCTCCTCTCCAAGTTCCACATGAGTGTAGCTCTCAGCTTTTAGCACTACCCATGGATGCCATATAGAGATTCAAGATGGTTGAATATGATAAACAAATGCTATGCAAGTGTAGATAGTGATGCTATGAAAAAGCTCTATGCTAATACCAGTATAACAACAATACTCTAATGCTTCCTTTTTTGCTTGAGGAGAAGGGTTCTATTTATAGAAGAAATGGGGAAATGAAGGGTTAAGATTGAGAAATCTTAACAAGGGTTAGGATTGAAAGATATTCAATCCATGTGAGACTTTCAACCCAATCCCATGTTGACAAGTGTCACCATGAGGGGGCTTGAGAGGAGAGGTAAGGAGCATTAAATGCTCGAGGGGACATGATGGTTACCCTAGGGGGTTGGGTTAGGGTTAGGTTAATGTATATTCCTTTTATCCAAGGGATAAATGAATGTGCAAGGGTTAAATGGTTACCTTAGTCAAAGAAATAAATGCTTTGAAGAGACCCATGAGTCAAAAGGATGGTTAAGTTAGAGGAAAGTCTCTAACCAAAGGTAAAAGGTGAGTTAACCATAAATGGTTATGTAAGAGCCTTTAATGGTTTGGAAGACTTTAGAGGTTAACCATTTGAATACATAAAGCCTTTAAATGCTTTTCAAAGACTTTGAAGTCTTTGAGAAGTGACTCCAAGTTGCTTAGGAATGTGACAATAATTAAGGGATGGATTAGGCTAATTAGAAGGAGTTAGAAGAATCTAGAAGGGATTTAGACATGCAAGTGGATTTTGTAGGAGAATGCAAGTGGGAGGAATTTTGAGATTTTCAATTAAAATAAAATCATTTATTTCAAGTAAATGGTGTAATTTACATTTGGATAGATATTTAAATAAATATTAATTTATTTAAATGTGAATGCAAATTTTGGATTTTATTTAAATAAATCTTAATTTATTTACATGAGAAAAAGGAAGATAAAGCATTAAATGCTTGAAGACTTTGAGGGAAACCATTAAAGGCTTGAGAAGACTCTAGAAGGAAGCCATTAAGTTTGAAGACTTTAAGGGAAACCATTAAAGGCTTGAGAAGACTCTAGAAGGAAGCCATTAAGTTTGAAGACTTTAAGGGAAACCATTAAAGGTTTCAAGTGGGTGAGGATAAATAGGATTTTAAATAAATAATTTATTTATTTAAAATAGTTGTGCAATTTACATTTGTAGGAAAATGCAAGTGGGTGGAGGATAAAGGTGATTTAAATAAATGTTAATTTATTTAAATGTGAGAGATGAGATTTTGGAGGATTTAAATAAATATTAATTTATTTAAATGTGAGAGAAGATTTAATTAAACAAATGTGATTTATTTATTTAATTAATGGTCTGAATTTGGTTAAGTGAATTAAATCAAATAAATTGAATAAGTTATTTAATCAATAGGAGAAGAGGGTTAAGATGAATTAATTAAATATTCATTTAATTAAGTGGACATATTTATGTGACTACATTTGCTCCTCTCTGAGACGGTGTGATTTTATCGCGTCATTTCAAAGAAAGAAAAATAGGTGTGAAGAAATATGCCCCATAAATGTTAATTTAGTGGGTGGTATGCCCCCTCGAGAGATGAGCCAATTTTTTTTGTTTGAAGAATCAGGCGATCTCTCGAAAAATAACGAGAAGTGGAGGGGAGGTAGAATAAAAGAAATTAGCAATAATGGTGAAAGAATGGAAGAAAATAGAGTGAATATGGAGAAATGGCAAGCCAGTGAGTACCCGTAGGTTATGCAGGAGATACGGTGCAAATGTGGTGTTGTGCTTTTGATTGATACTGTACAATTGATCAAAATTGGTTGGACAATCTGGTGGAATTGGTTTAATTGTCCCAGTTGAGTCAAAGCATGACAGTTGATGTTAGTTGTTCGCTTGGATAGGATAAATTCTGAGTAAGTGAATCAAAGTGACCTGATGGTGACTTAGACAATTGATGTAATCACCTGATGAAGTCAAGGTATTTGAAGCAAAATACTCGTTGAGACTTAGACAATTGATGTAATTGTCCATTATGATTGTGTTTAATTGGTTGATCAATTGATAGTGTGTGTGTGTGTGTGTGTGTGTGTGTGTGTGTGTGTGTGTGTGTGTGTGTGATGGATGGTTGTGGTGAATCATAGCAACCCCATTGAGACTAGGTCATTATGAGAAGTGCCTGTTGTAGTCTAGGATTACCATGATCGATTACCTATTGAGACTCGAAGATACTTGATCAGAGAATATTTTGATAGTCTAGGTGTGTGTGAGTCGATGCGCTTATGTAGACAGAGTAACTAGCTTGATTGGGTGGATGGCTGAGGATGGGAAGCACACACTCTCTTGTTATAGATGGATGGTGACGAATGTAGCTTGATTGAGTCGATGGGAAATGATGAAGGGATTATGATGGTGTTGATGATCAAGATAGGGAGGGTGAGGGGGTGGATTAAATGTTAGATAGAAGATATGGAGGACCTATGACTCATTCCTATGGAAGAAGGTCAAAAATAGAGTATGCATCCATTGTCATTACTATGTATGAATGATATGCGGCTATTATAAATGTATGGATGGATGTAATGAAATAGAATGAAATATATACAGGTGAGGTGAAATGATGATCCATAGTGCTTTATTTTCATCATTGAGCTTTAAAATGTTGTAAGAAAATACAAGCAACTTGACATAATGATTCAAGATGACTTGAGTATTTCTTACATGGATTTTGATATATCAAGTTAATACAAGCAAGTTGATATAATGGATCAAGTTGTCCTGAGTATTGTTTGCGGAACAGACAAGGATTATCTCCTTTCATGCATGACTTGGAACATCCTCCTTGATCTTTTGGCAGTCATATCCTGAGACCAGTTCATACCATAATAAGAGATAAATCATTATCGAGCATGGATGAGGTAGTAGGAACCAAAGATAGAGCATTGTACCTGCAAGCAAACAACATATATATATATATATATATATATATATATATATATATATATATATATATATATATATATATATATATATATATATATATATATATATATAAAGAATAAAGAATATGGACCCTCGATAATGGTTCATGCTCATATGATCGAGGTATACGCTGTAGTGAGAGAAGATTTAATTAAACAAATATGATTTATTTATTTAATTAATGGTCTGAATTTGGTTAAGTGAATTAAATCAAATAAATTGAATAATTTATTTAATTAATAAGAGAAGAGGGTTAAGATGAATTAATTAAATATTCATTTAATTAAGTGGACAAATTTATGTGACTACACTAACTGAATCTTCTTCATTCTTCTTTCTATCTTCAATTTCTTTACAAAACCTCATAGTCATATCTTGCATCTCATTCTTATCTTGTCTCAACTTATTTACTAGATCATTAAGAGTTTCCTTTTCATCTTCATCTTTCTGCATCTTTTCACAAAGTTCTCTTCTTTTGTTCCTTGCAATAGTGAAATTCTCTTGAAGTCCTTGAATGATATCCTGAGCAACCTTCAGATCATCTTCAAGTTTGATATTTTTTACTTTTTCCGCATCATAGTCTGAAAGAGCTGTTTCTTATTGCTTTCTCAAATTTTCCATCTCTACCGGTGTCAAGATCTTCCTCAAGCTGTTAGGTTTCTAAAAATAGAGGACCAGACTCTGATACCAATTGTTAGGATTCCCAAAGATACTGAGAGAGGGGGGGGGGGTGAATCAGTATTTGACTGGTTAGATGATTTTCTTAATTTATAACATGAAAAGCATATTAAAACTATGTACCGGTAAACTGGAAATAATGCAGCAAATAAGAATAACAACCACAACATAAGAGACACACCATTACATAATATTTTAATGAGGAAACCCAGTGTGGGAAAAACCTCGGTGGGATTTGTGACCCACAATATTCGCTTACTGGCCAATAAGAGAATATTACTGCTTACAATTGGGGGCCTGCACATGCAAGAAGGCCAAGTGCCTAGAGCTCACTGCTCAATTACAAAAGAAGCCACACTGACTTACAAAATTGGATTATACAAATCCAATGTCTTGTACTGCTTCAGATCAGCATCTACTATGCCAGATTCAGTACCGGTTTAAGCTCTGCAATATACATAAACCCTTATCCTAATAATTCACATATTAGGTCTACTATATTCTTTCCATCAATCGCCTATTAAATGATCTACAATGATCTCATACATATATGAGTCATATTACAATCCGCCAAGTCAGCTTAGAAAAGATTTTACAATTAATTACAAAATATATATACAGAAAATTCCTATCGGCCAGGGTACCGATAATCTTCCTTTTCGGTGCTAGTGATTTGTATGCCGGTGTAGAGTCTACCGGAGCCGGTGCATGTGCTTGCCTACT
The DNA here is from genome assembly GCF_030272615.1 of Cryptomeria japonica. NCBI lineage: Eukaryota > Viridiplantae > Streptophyta > Pinopsida > Cupressales > Cupressaceae > Cryptomeria > Cryptomeria japonica. The sequence goes on along the minus strand of NC_081412.1, from coordinate 524,478,361 downwards.
GGTATAACATGATTGTAAGGTTTCCATCAATGACAATACCTTCAATCACATACAATGTCTCATTGGAGTGTGCATTTGCCAACACCATCGACCTTGTAAGTCCTTTATTTATTATTTTCCTAATGTCTTTTGTAATTTACCCACAAGAGGTTAAACCACTTAACCAATAGTGGTGAAAGAGATCATGTAAAGACAAAGTTACTTTTACCATTTGTTCTCTAGGAAAAGGATAAAATATCTGTGTCCCCTCTTGGATTCCTCTATTTTGAGGTGGTTGGACATTTAGGGTTTGTAAGAGCATCTATGATGGTTATGACATTCAGTATTGATTTTACAATAACTTTGATAAGGGTTAATCTTAGTTTCAAATTTGCAATAATATTCATTTAGAGTTCATATTGCAAGCTTTCTTCACTTTGTTTTACAACATTCCTACACCCTCTATTCCTCCTATATATGTTGTGGTCCCACCTTCCATATATTATAAAGGAAAATGCCTAGCATCTGATATCTCTCAACCTAGTGAGGCTCCTTATGTTCCTCCTATAACAAAAGAAAATAAGCCTATGTTGATTGATCCTCAACCTTCACAAGTCTCAAGTATAATGAAAAGAAATCATTGTGTGAGAGAATTCCAACAAAGAATTCATGCCAAGGCTCGTGAACTTGCTTCTCAAACCATTTCCTCCCCAAAGACAAAATATTGACTTAGTCTTGTTTTTCTGACCAATACCTAACCCTAGGAAGGAAGTTCAATTCAAATCACCAAGATTAAAGGTTCTTAATAAAAATGATGGTTCAATTTCCTTTCATGTTAGAGATCCTATTATGATTAATTTATATGATGATATGGATGATGATAATAATGTTGTTCATGCTGATCCTATTGATTCTAATGATATGAATGAGCTTGTTGAGATTGTTGGAATCAATGAACACTGAGAGGGGGGGGGTGAATCAATGTTTTATAATTTGCAAACTTATCAAGATGATTCTTAAACCACTAGATGCATGAGAAAGTAATCACAGTGCAAAAACATAAAGAAAACAACCACACAATGATAACACCAAGATTTTTATGTGGAAACCCGAAAAGGGAACAACCATGGTGGGATTGAGTACCCACAATATTATTATACTATGGCTAGTAGTAGATAAATATTACAAAAAGGGGAATGCACTTGCATTCAGGCACACTGCCTAAAGCTCACTACTCAATTACAAAAGGGATATAACCCAGAGGAAGACTCATTGCCTTACAGGATATTACAAAATGATTATAATGATAACTAAACTGAAGTATACCATCTAACTATGCCAAGATACTGTTCCGATTAAGCTCTGATTGTCTCCTGCAACTGATTTGTCATTCTGCTCTGTCACACACCAGAGCACCAAAATATTCACCAAACTTACAAATTATCTCACACAGACTTCCTTCGCTCATCACACATGACAAAATGATCAACTAAATCAATCTTATATATCTGCATCAACAAAAAGAATCATTTACTAAGTCGGCTTCCAAAAACCGCATAACATGCAACATGAAACATGTTTCACCAAGTCATCTCAATCCGATCACAAATCCAAATGTGGACCAAAACAAGATGATAAAATGCTTCCCATAAGTTGGCTTAATCACCTCAAACACAAAATTGATCACTGAAATCATCCTTACAAATCCACAATACACGTTACACCAAAATAGCTCTGCCCTAATTGAATTGCCAAATACCGAAGCTCTAAAATCGCACACAATTCAACATGATATATAAGGATCATGAGATAATCTATCTCGAACCTGGAACCAACTTCCTTGATCACCGCAACCAAAAATACATCACCGGAATTAAGATGTGCACCATGATCTCATGCTCTACCAGTTACTGTATTCCACCTTCCAATCTTATGCCTTAAGAAGAATATGACTTCCTGTAAACCAATTCTATGCACAATAGATGTGATCTCTGAACCGAGTTTCCATCAATGAAAAACCCTAAGCAACTATCATGCATCAATCTTCACCGGAACAGTGTCTCTTTCCAACAGAGATTCATCATGAATTATCTTCACACTTTTCAAAAGCGTTAATCCCAGCTCCTAGTGACAAACAAAGTGACACATCATTAGAGCATAGTCCTTGTTTGGAACTTGTGGTAGATCCATCTACTATGCTCATTGTTGATCCTCTTTCATCTTGTCCACCATCCATAAATTATGTTAGGCAATATTGGGAGAAGGATGATTTGCTCGACTAGCTTCATTCATGCAGTAGATTTTTATGTACATTTGCTTGTGTGTAATGTGGTTCTCCTGTGATGTGATGCTTGATATGTCTTTATGTTATGTTAGGTTCTCTTTGGATTAAAATTATTACTCCATTATTTCAAGGTAATAAATAGGTCAAACTTGTGATATTCCTCCATTTTTATCTAAATTCTTCTATATGTCGTATCAATGTTATGTTGTACATGTGTTATTGTTCGTAAATGTGTCTTTGTGTTGTCTAGTTGGGGATGATGCAAAGCATTGAGATCTCTTTTTGGTCTCTTTCATGTTGTCTCAAAAAGACATTGTTTGTTCATCTTATGTGCTCTTCTTCCATTGTTCTCATAGTTCCACTACCTTTGGGGGATGAGGTCAATTCAATGCAATTATTCTACATTATTTATCAAAATTGCATACTGGCCCCAACTAGTGGATCCCTCATATGGTTTTTCCTATATGTTTTGTGGGTATTTCCCTTTAATTTTTCCTTTCTCGAGGACATCTTATTGTGGCAACGTGCTCATATTTTGGAAGCATGTATGCTATCTTAAAGCTATTGCTCATGGTAAGGTGTACACAATTGCTTTAATGTGGGGGCATACACTCTACTCAATGTTACACTTCGTACACACACTAGGAGATTTGGTTTGTACACTTTGATCACACACCATGACATGTTTGGTAAATGTTAGAGTACCCATTTCACAACTAAATTAATTCATTTTTTAGGTACTTTGCAAACTGAGCCTTTTTCTTTGTAATCTTTTTGAAAAATTTCAATCCTACATGACTCATAGTAACAACAAGCCTTACTAGGCCGAGTATAGTCATGATCTTTCTACCCTCTTCATGTGTTACTCCTTTTATCTTGATATTAGATGGATGACATCCTAAGTCCCTGGGGGCTTGGTGTGTTCATACTCCAACTAAAGTGGGGGCTAAATGCAACATCATAAATTATATCCTTATACAATTTCATCCTCTTACAACCCTCACCTTGGTGTTCTAGCCTCTAGTGCTCAATGACTACTTTAATGCTAGTCTTTCCATCTTGAAATCTACATTTTCAACTCCTAATTCAGCCACTGTCCTATTTTGATTCCTAATTGATAGGACCAAGATGCCTAGGGTACCCTGATCCTCCCAATTAGGACCCAAAATAGAACCTCATAATGGTCACTTCATGTGGATAAGAAATTTGGCTCTGTGTCGACCTACTCCAAAAATTAAAAAAATTAACGCATGGTTAACTATAAAAGGAAGCCTACCCCACTTATTTAGTAACTAAAAAAAGGAAACCTAGAACTTCAATCAAGATCCCAATTGCACTCTAGCAAAACCACTTTAAGTCTATTTGAGCAAGCATTCAAGTATTCATCGAGCATTGAAGGGGAAGGTGAAGTCAAGATCCAACATTCATGTCCAAGCATCCATGCTCAACCTTCTATGAAAATATTCTACACCTTTGCATGAGGATTCAAGCAAACTTCATCAAGGTATCAAGTTCAAGCATTTTCAAATTAGATCTAGCCTTTCCCTAAAAAATAAAGCATTCCATTTTAGTTCTATTTTAGTTCCATTTCAATTATCATTTCAAGGTTAATTCCTAAATTGGGGTTTGACCTAAGGAAAACCCCATAAACCAAACATATTTCCTTGTTTCTGCATGTAAGAATTGTCTCACAAGCTACAAACAAGGAATCAAACAATGTAGACTATGATAATTAGAATCAAATTTTAAAGGCACAAAAAATGGATGACTAGGACAACCAACTCCCCTCAATCCCAAGAATTTTTTATGAACTTTTGATAGTGGAATGTGTGTCATTTAGATCCTAAAAACATCTAGTCTATATACCCCTGATATTTAGAGGACCAGAGCGACCTACTCCTCTTGGCCCCAACAATTCAACCAGAATCTTCTGTCACAAGTTCTGATCCATTTTCCCTCCTCAAATCTAGGTTTATAGTTTTGAATGACATCTGGAAAATTATGCTACTATTGTTTTATGCCAATTTCTCATTGTTTGTCCTAGATCTAGAATTGCAATTCAATACTAATTCAAATTCAGTTTTCAACTCTAACAAGGGAATGATTAACCTTATTTGAATCCAATCATTATAGGATTGGATCAATCAATTTCAATTTCATTCCCTTAAATGTAAGGTGATCCCATGGAAATTAGTGGCGATTATCCATTGAGGTGGTGAAACCCTAATTTCCAACATTTGATAGATATGTTCATATTGAGCATGTTATCTCCTACAAGGGTATTGTTAGGTTATATTGTCATGTTTGTGTTCTTGATTATCTAGTTGGAGTTTTGGCATTGATATTGGCATTTGTTTTTGTATTGAGTGTATGATCATTTTCTTGATTACTTCATGATGGTGCTATGTTTCATTTGGAGTTTGGTATGGATTGATTAGTTGCAGGTGCTCATGGATAAATGGAGATGTAGGTGATGCTGGTAGCCTCTTGTTATTAGAGATATGTTTTGGGAAGCATGGTTTTTTTAGAAAAAATTCCGAAGAGAATTCACATTGTATGGACTTGAGAGGAGATTGTTATTAGAGTGTGTCATGATGACTTGGATATCTTGATGAGAATTCTCATTCCTCTCTCTTGGTCAACTAAGAAGTTTACTACTTGAGAGGTATTTCCCATTGTTCCTTTTAGGTTCATTTTGTGTATGCTTATCTTTCATAAATATGGATCTTGAGCTATGGAGATGTTTAGTTATGGAGGGTTCATTTTGAGAGATGTATAGCATGGTTATCTCCTCATGCATATATTTTGATATTAAGATATCATTTTGAGGATGTTAGGAGATGGTTTAGTGGGTTGATTTACTTCATTGGGAATGGTTACTAATGAGTGTGGTCTTCTTGGTTACAAGAGGCTTACATCCATGTTAGCACTACATGATATATATGTTTGTTTGATCTAACAGGTTGAATAGGGTTTTGGGCATTGTTTTGGCTTCTCATTTGGGGTGTTTTAGAGGAGGTCATACTAGACATAGTGTTTCTTATTTGAGGTGTTGGTAGAAGGACAACTTATGATTTACATATTTTATTTCTTATTTCTATGGTTTCTTCCATGCATTTCATGTTTATATGGTTTGGGAGGATGGTGAGAAATTGTGGGAGATTATGCAACATTTTAATTGCATGTGTGGATCATTGCGATTGTTCTTGGTACTACATGTTTTGATTTACTTATCACACCTTGATATGTGCAAATATTGGTAGACTTGATATTCCTCGAGCTTCATTTCAGATTTTCAATTTTACCCATGTAGTGGGAGTTCCTGAATATGCACATGTAATTCATTAACATGTTTTGGTAAGGGAGCTTGATTATTGTTTATGGGTTGATATGATGTTGGCATGAGTTTACTGATGTTCTTTATACCTATGAACTATGGATGGTTGGATGCATTGACATGTGTTGTGAATGTCATTTATAATCATGTGGGTTTTTGCTATATGATTGCAACACGTAGCCTTTGTTGTCACATTGAATTTTATGCTTGTGTTCTTGGATTGGTTCATATTCACCTTGGCTTGTTTCTCTTCTTCCATAGGTGGCATGTTGGACACTGGGAGGAGTTATTGCTTGAGATGGTGGTCACTTGGTTTTATTACAAGTATCTTGATGGAAAATGAGAGCATGGTAGAGATTAATGTGGTTACATATATGGATACGATGATGTATTTCATTGATTGACCTTTATGTATTGTATACAACAAGTGGGAGAATGTTGGGAAATAAGTATTATACACCTTGCATAATAATTTTTATAATCATAATATTTTAATTATTATGTGTTGTTGCACATGGACATATAACATAAAGAAATTCCTTTGGAATATTCTTGGGGCCACTATGATGTTGTATAATAATATTGTAATATTATATTGTAAAAAATTAATATTGGAGAAATATATTTGGTACCCAATATTAAATGTGGTTTCAAGGGTTAATTGTGAGCATTGTGGTACATATTTTTTTTACCACTGGTTATTTTTTATGTGAGATTTTGTTTATAAAAGAAAGCACATATTTGGTGGCTAAGGTTGGGTGCTTTTTTGGGTTGTCATTGTATTGAGTCCTTTGGAGGATTGCATTTGTGGAGCATGGAATGGAATGTATGGATTCATCTTTGGACACATGGAAATGCCTTGGAGGGCTTGATGGTTTGAGGGTATTCATTGTAACTCCATTATGGCTGATTAATATAACAGAGTAAGGATGCTTTTGGAGGTTGGGTTTTTCTCTCGTGAAGGTTTTCCAAGGGTATATCTTATGTTATCTTGTGGCTTTTCTATTTGATCTTTCTATAATGGCGATTTTGTAAGCTTGTATGCATTCTTTCTCTCATGGGTTATGCAGGAAATGATTAAATATATGTGGGTTTAAATCATTATTTCCTAACAAGAGAGGGGAGAGAGAGGTGAGAGATAGATGGGTGGGTAGAGGGATATAGGTTGTAAGGAGGGAGGCATGGAGTTACCTAAAGAGGGGAGAGACATATGGGTGTGAGGGAGAGGTAATCACATAGAGAGGGGAAAGACACGGGAGAGAGAAGAGAGAGAGAGAGAGAGAGGGGAGGGAGAGGTGAGAGAGAAGAGAGTAGGGGGATAGAAGTATTATTATACATCAAAAGAAGTACGGAGGAAGAGGTAAATCTCAACCATCCATTATAAATAATTGTAAAGGGGAAAATTTGATTTGGCAATTTGCAACATAGAAGGAGAAATCACCAAATCAATTTTCGCTTTGGGGGAGGAATTCCTTTACATTCAAAAGTTGGGAGAAATCCACTAGATTTAATCATAAATTAGATAAGGACTGAATACTAAGTGGATTGATTTATTATGATATGTTTTTCCCTCTTTTGTAAGTTGAAATGCTGATTTAGGGTAACATGCTGAAATTGAAGATAAAACTAAGAAAATAATGAGCTACAGGCTCAAGATTTTGTCGTGCACCTGGATCTGAATAATATAAGCTGATTCCGATCTGCCTTGTGAAAATGCTCCAAAAAATAAGGGACCGTGACGCGGCAACACGGTCCTCTGAATTTTCCGCACACCCAAAAAGGGTTGTTCCATATTTGTGTCTAAAGCTTATTCTTAGAAGTACAGTTGGGGACTGTTTCCTGCACACAGAAAGAAAGGGAAATAGGTTGGGAATAGGGACTTTCCTTAGGTCAAACCCCAATTTTTGACTTAACCATGAAATTGAGATAAATGTAATTGAAATGACTGAAAGGAAAGGTTCTCCTTTTGAGGGAGATGCTGAATTATGATTGAAAATTGAATGATTATACCTCCTTGTCAAGTTTTTCTTTCCTCCACATGGAATTAGAATTTCATGAAATAGGATGTAGATCTCTGCTTCAATTCTTGAATCTTGACTTTATTGCTGCTCTAAGGCTTGAAGGAAGACTGAAAATGCTCAATTTCTATTGAATGCTTGAATGCTTGATCTCGTGTGTGCTTGAATGCCTCTTGATTTTTCATGGTGTTCAAATGAGAGGGGAAATCCTCTTTATATACTTTCTCATTGAGTTTCTGACATGAGCCTCCATGGAGAGGGAAAATCCTGCTCAAATTTGAAATGTGAAAAAGGGTTTAAAGAGGGCCCATTTTAGGTAGGACCATGGCGCCATGCCCTAGTCCTGCCCTATTTGAGGCCAAGATCAAGGTGTATGTTAAGTGCAAAATCAAAGTTTTTGATTTTTGTGATGTGTATGAGCACAATCATGTCTTCAATCAGGCCAAGGGGCGCAAACACTAAGGTGAAGACCCAAATGTGGTCAAAGTTGCAAGGGGAGCAATTGTAGGACGCTATGTTTAGCCCCCACTTTAGTGGGAGTATGAAGTCAATCATACTCTTGGTAAATTACAAAGGGTTCACATTGAAATACTTTCATCAATTCATCAAGGAGATAAGATACACCAAGCCCCCAGTGGACTTTAGGATCTCACAACTTCAATGACAAGGTAAAAGGGAAGATCATGAGAGAGAAAGAGAGAACCATGACTACAATTAGTAAGGTTCTCTTACTAATAGTCATGAAAAGAAAAATACCAAAAAATTACAAAGCAAAAGCCAAGTAACATTAAGTAACAAGATATGCAAGAGAGAGAATCATTGAGAGGAGTGTATGCCCCCATGTTAAAGCCATTGCAGATGCCTTGTCGGGAGAAATTTCTTTAAGGTAGGATACACCCAAAAAGATAAGCACGTTATCACAATTTAGCCCCCAAGAAAGGAGAAATCAAAGGATAATGATCACAAAACATAAAACACGAGGTGGTTTCACCTAACTTTGGAGTCAATATACTTTTTATGATAACTCATGTATATCATGTGTATATATATTATGCACAGAATTGTCCTCATCCTCCAAAGAAAGGAAACCACTATGGAAGAAGGGAACACATGTATTTTGAGTCAAAATGAGAGAGACCAAAAGAGATCTCAATGCTTTGCATCATCCTCAAGTAGACAACACTAGGGATGACAAATATAAGAATGGAGAGACAAATAGAAAAATGTCATAAACAAGGAAGAGAGGAGATAGAGAGAATCTATGGTGCTAATGAAGCTGATCACGCACCTTATCCACCTCCTGATCTTTCTCATCATTATTTAGGGAAGGTGGAAAATATGCAAGAGGAACCATATAGAGCATAGTAGATGGAGCTATCACAAGTTCCAAACAAGGACCATTCTCTAATGAGGGATCACTTTGTTCGTTACTAGGAGCTAGGACTAATGCTTTTGAAAATTTCTCAGATAAATCATCATCAACATCAACATATTCATATTCATCATCAAAAATATTGGGATCAACATTTTCATCATTAACAACATTCTCACCTATTTCTTCATCAAGATTAATAAAAATAGGAGCTCGAAGAGGAATAAAATTGGAACCATAATTTATCTTAAGTAGTTTGCATCTTGGAGAATTAGGTTGAACATCCTCATTAGGAGAAAATGGAATTATGTCAACAATTGGTGTTTTGGGAGAAGAAATGGTTTGGGAAGCAAGTTCATGAGCTCTAGCATGACGCCTCCATCAGTGTTCTCTCGCACAACAATTTCGTTTAGTTTTAGCTGAAGGTTGTGAAGGTTTAGGTTCAGCTGGTGTAGGCTATTTTTCTTCTTTTAAGGATGAATGGGCTGAGGTCTTTTAGGTTGAACAATATGAGAGGTCAATCGCTTCTCTTTGTAAGATGTAGAAGGCAAAACTACACCATATAAAGGAGGGATGGGAGGTGTAGGAAGGAGACCAAGTCCATCATGAGGAGGAGGAATAGGTCTACCCTTAGGAGGAATAGTTTTACACTTGGGAGGAGCATTTCTAACCTTAGGAGGAAGAGTAGACTCATCCATAGGAGAAGGAATAGATTATTCTTTAGGAAAAAGAATATCACTTTCCTTAGGAGGAAAGATAGTCTTATCCTTGGGAGAAGAAATAGATTTCTCTTTGGGAAGAAGATTATTTCTTTCCTCAAGACAAAGAATAATCTTGTCCTAAAGAAGAGGTATATGATCATCAAGAGGAAGGATAAGTGTTGGATTTCTAGGTTTACTAAATGACAAAATCATCTCATTTTTCCATTTTTGATATTATTTAAAGAGAGCATCACTTCTAGGTTGAAGAGGTTGGAATTGTTCGGACCAAAAATAATCAAGGCAAACCTCTCCATGCCTCATCGTAGGTTGATATATTCTATGATTAGCAATTATGATTTTATCATTGTGAGGAAATTTCAAACACTTATGAATATTAGAAGTGATCACTTTCATGGAAGAGAGCCAAGGATGTCCCAATTTCACATGAAATTGATTGGATGTAGGAATGATAAAAAATTTAACATCTAAGCATTTAGTGCCAACATCAATAGGAAGTGTGATAGAACAAATAGCAGGATAAGAGAAGCCATCACAAAATTTAACTACCACATCAGTATCATCATATATCACTTGATGCAATTAAAAAGTATAAAGAAATTCTTTAGTTATCAAATTAACCATGCAAGCTGGATCAATAAACACTCCTCGAGAAGGTATGCCTTTTATTTTTGCAGTTATATATAATGGGCCATCATGTTCTTCAATAGTGTCACTAGGATCAAATGTAATGCAAAAGTCCTTAGGAGGTTATTTTTGATCTATAAGGCTCACCACATTATTAGATTCAAGGCCAACATCATTGGGAGAGAAGGCAAGATGCTTAGTCTCAATCACATTAGTGGAATGGGAAGATAAAGGATTAGTAAAAATTTGAAGGTTTTGATTAGGAGGAGCTACTGATTTGTTTCCTTTATCATTCACACCAGCCACATATATGGTATTCTTATCAATCAAGTCTTGAATCTTACTTCTTAAAGAATAACACTTTTCCGTGTCATGACCGGGTTGATGATGGTATTGGCAAAAGGCTCTAGAATCAACATAAGGTGAGGATGACTTAGATGGATCAATTGGTTTTATAGGGGAAAGTTTCAACACATTCCTTTGTAACATTTGAGACATAATACTATGCAAATATTCATTAAGATGAGTAAATCCTTTTCTAAAGTATTTGGAAAAAGGAGGCATACCTGTTGCATCTACACTTGAGTGTTGTTGTTGTCATTGCATTTGATGAATCCCTTGTTCAGTTTGAACTTTGCAAAAGGTTGTTGAGAACTTTCACCCTTATCACTCGGAGCCATTGAAGAGGATGATTGTTCCAATTGACTCACAGTAAGATGATAGTTGTGAAGTACTACGCACAACTACATAAAGGAAGTAAACTCAGAAAAGAGAATTTTATCCCTAATATCTTTTTGTAAATTAGCAATAAATTTTTTATGAATATATTGATCAGGCATAGGAAAAGAATTAGCTGTCTTCAAAACTAATGGAAGATCATCTAAGTTGACTCGAATTACAATCAACTTATCAAATGATTCTAGAGAAAATTGATCATCTACCAACTGATTGATCATGGTGAGGAATTCATGTTTAATGGTTTCATTGGGTAAGACCTTCTATTCAGTATCAAATAATTGGCAAGGTAATTCTAATATCCCAGATGAAATATTTTTAATTGCATCGGCACATGCTTTCTTATCCCGATTTAGATCTTTTACCAACATTTTCATTAGCTCATCCTCGTGTGCCAATATTGACCGGGTTTGGATGTATTCACCCTGAGTCAATACCATGTTGTTATCAACAAGGATGTCTACTCTATATTCTCTCATTTTATCCCAAAGACCTAAATATTTCTCAAGCTCTGTTATTTCTTGGGATAATAGAGATTGTACATCCTGAACCTATACTTGTGCATTCTCAATATCTGTCAAAATCTTGACTGCAAAGTCAATGAGATGTGACCCTTCTGACTTCAAGCAATGGATCTATTCCTCCATTACTCTGCCCCTTGTACCCAATAGTTCTACTATTTTAAGTGTTTCTGTGTCAACTAAAGACACTATTGGATGAACCTCTTGTGATGTCTGCATAATTTTATGAAGAACACTAGTCATCTTTTTACATTCCTACTTCCATTCAATCTTCTCATCCCTTTCCTGATCTAGTCTACACATGAGAGAATTGAAAACAACTTGAGAGTCTTGCTTAACACTCTCAGTGTTTCTACACCAAGTTCCACAGTCTGCATAGTATAATCTATAGGTTGAATGTTGTCCTTGTCCTTATCTAAAGATGGCACCAAGACCTCAAAGTATTTCCTTTTTCCTAGTGGACCAACTAGGATTCTAGACACAGTCTTGGGTTTCTTGGTAACTTTCTACTTGACAGGACCTAATTGATCAAAATCAAAATCATCTGGTGAAATTACCTGCTTCTGTATTTTATGCGCCACAATATCCAACCATTGAGGAAGATCTGATTTTGTTGTTAGAGTTGTGGTATTGGTTTGCGGAGTCATTGATACTTGTATTGTGGCCTGGCTTGTAGTTACAACAACTCAAGATACTAGCACAAGGTATGTTTTATGAGTAACATTACAAATTTGAGAAGATGTTGTTGCCACAGTAGTAGAAACCAATGGTGGAGCTTCCGTAATAATAGTGATCGAAACAAGTGGCAGAGCCTCTACAGTAGCAACTCTTGAAGGAAATGTCATTGGCTATTGCTCTTGAGAAATCTATGCCATTTCTTTTATAAAGTCTAAGATTGAAGATTCAATCATAGATGTAGGTACATCATCAAAACTTGGAAGGCTTGAAAAAGTAACAAATTCTTCATCATCTTCTCCAATGTCTAAGCCTTCATCATCCCATTCTTCATCTTCTTCATCTGAATCAAATCCAATAGAATGAATGGTTACCTGGGTTGAAGCAAGAACCCGTGTTGTTGTAGAAATGGCAGTGACTAACGGTGAAAGTGATTCCCTCGCATCTTGCATTTCTTCTTCTTGTGGTATCTCTCCCTCTTCTTGTACTTTTTTTTATTCTTGTAATGTCGGTTCCTCAGAAACATCCTTTTGTGCATCTTGAGATGAGGATTCCCCTTTCTTTGGCCCTTTGATAGTGAACTTGTATGTAGGTTTTTTCCCTTTTGACGTAGGAGATGAAATTGGTGGTAACTCTTGTGGATCCTCTCTATTCTTGGTTTTCATTTCGTACATCTTACCCACATGACCTTCATCATCTTACTCATCACAAGACTTGAGACCAGTCTTGCATTAATAATACTTTCTCTCATGTACATACACTAATTGACGACATAGCTGTATTACAAAAATTTTATCAGATGGATACTTTGGTAGCAAAAAAGGTTCACCAGTGAACCAACCTACACAGATTTATGTGAATGTGGGAAATTGCAAAAAGACACATCCATACTCACAAACTTTGTTATATGTTGCATCAGAAAGTCTCTTTTTCTATAACTCTTTGTCAAATAATCACTTCCATACAACAAAGAAGGCATCATTGACCCTTCAGAAGTGACTTCTCCAATTGGTAATGGTCAACTGAGAGTAATAATCCCACACTGGAGTTTGCCTTCTGTCACCTTTTGTCGACAGTCCTAGAAATTGCCTCATGGAGGTGGCTGGACAAACAAGGTAAGAATTCATATAAAATTTCAAAGTAGTTTTGACTTCTTTTAATTATTCCCAAACCACATTATTTATCATTTTCTTACACTTATCTTCATTTTCCTCATACCATTTTTGTGCACTTGCCAGAGTGATATCCACAACTTCCTCTATATAAGAACCTTTGAAAATACTATTAAAGTATTCACTATCAAGACAAATGACTACATTCCCATTTGCATCTTTGATCTACATAGTAGTAGGATCAAAGCACTTTGTTGCTACTAATACAAAGGTAGGATCATGAGTTGCTACTAGGAAAGATGCATACTTGTGGAGTTATCTAGCTATAAGACGGGTCATCCTTGAAGGGACCTCCCGAACTCTTTTCATAAACTCTTCCATGTCCACATGCCCCATTTCAGTACCCCAGATCTGGTCCACATTTGAATTGACAGAGCTTTTTGGGAACATGTTCAAGTACTTATACTTTTTTTTCCTGTTGATTTGCTAGGAGAGGGCTCAGACATTTTCCAAAGGATGCATTTCAACACCAAAGATCAGTGTTCAGAGAGTCAACATAATCAATGTTACATTCTTGTTGATCATAATCAAAACCAGAGGACAAAAATGCCTTAGGAAAAAAAATAGCGAAAATAGCAGGTTGGGTTTTACAAACTGACCTGCACTAAGGAAGGTCATCCCTACATATCGGGTTTTAAAACTGCATGTGCAGGGTAAAACAAATGAATCGGCATGTTGGTTTTAAAACCCAACATGTTGAGGGCATGCCACAATTGGTAGGTTGGGTTTTAAAACCCGACCTGCCTTAGAGTAGAACAAAGGCTATAGATCGGGAAATAAATCCTCACTTGCACTCAGGGGTAGATCAACTTGCAGGTCGGTATTTATTTCCTGACCTTCACATTCATGCAAAAAAAAAGGCATAACTCGACATGATCTTGGAGGCAGATCGTATGGCATGTCGGGTTTTAAAACCCGACATACCTTTTGGGTAAAACAAACTGGCAGCTCAGAAAATAAAACCCGACCTGTCTTTCAAAAGGATCAAATGATAGGTCGGGATTTATTCTCCGACCTACCAAAAGGGAAGGACAAACCTGCATGTTGGGATTTAAGTCCCGACATGCCACTTGTGTGGATCATACTTTCATGTCAGGATTTAAATCCTGACATAAAGAATATCCAGAGGAAAAGAGCAAAATAGCAAGTCAAGATCAAAACCCTGACCTGTCATTTTTGCAGGTAGGTCAACTTCGCAAGTTGGATTGAAAATTCTGACTCACAAATAGGAAAAAATAGGTAGGAAAGGAGAGGAAATGTTAGGATATAAATCCCATCATAAAAAACAAGAAGAAAAACCTAGGCAAATAAAAAAGGGACAACAAAATAAATCCTAACAAAGAGAAAAATGATAAACACTTAAAACCCTAGCTTGCAAAAATGAAAATACGATGTGTGAAAATACCTAGTTCGACAAGAAATCGAAAAGAACACGAGCTAAAGGTTAGATCTGAAGATCAAAATCTCATCCGCACTTGCAAAATGAAAACCCACACCTAAGAACTCTGAAAATGCAAGTCATTAAATTAATATGTCGATTAGAAACTAAAATCGAGTTTAAAAAGGTTAAATGAAGTGCATTTAATGCACTTAAATATCAAATGACTCGCTATGTAGGTCGGGAAATAAAACCTGACGTGCATGAGGGATCACCTGCAAGTCGAGAAATAAAACATGACCTACAACTCTAGGAGGGTGAACCTGCAGGTCGGGTTTTAAAATCCGACCTCCTGCTAATGGAAACCTGTAGGTCGGGTTTTACTTGCCACTGAAGACAACAAACTTGCACATCGGGTTTTAAAACTCGATGTGCAACTCAAAGGCCAAAACATGCAAGTCGGGTTTTAAAACCCAACATGAATAAAAAGAGAACAAAAAGTTAACTCCTAAAAAGAAAAAGACTCTTAACTAAGATGCGAAAAGGGCATGACTTACGAGGCAAGTCAACCAATCCAAGAGTATGTGAGATACAGAACAGACAAGTTTCGTAGGGATTGCCTCATGATTCAATCCAGCTAAAACCAACGATAATAACTGGCTCTGACTGGGAAACAAACTTCACCAATTGAAGGTTGTAGAATCTAGAACTCTAAGTGCATGTATCCATTGGGCTATACAGTCAGACAACAAAAGACAATGCAAAAAGACATATGTACAAAAATTTATAATTTATATAAATTTACACAATTCCTGATTGAGTGAGAAGCTTGAGGTGTTCTCCACTTTGAGGAAGTGAGAACAGAGTTCCATCAACATATGCAAGCAAATAAATATGCTCCCCACAAACTTGGTGAATGGTGAAGGGACCAGTCCATAAAGAGTCAAATTTCCCGTGCATTCCTTTTGGTTCTCTCCTCTTGTCCCAAAGAAAGTCGTGATCACCTATATTGAACTCATGAGATGCTGTGTTCTTATCAAATAACACCTTCACTTGAATTTGATAAGAAAAAATACGATCCACCATCTCATCCCTTGCTTCTTCCAATTGAGAAAGAATTATGGTTTGCTTATCAAGAAAACTTTGGTAGGTCTCATCTTCAATAGCCTTGGCAAGCTTCAAATCTAGAAGTTCCAATGTGATAGGAATTGTGGCACTCATCCCATACAAAAGTTGAAAGGGAGACATATTGATTGCCCTCTTGGGTGTGATACGATCTGCCCAAAGTGCATCAAAAAGAGCTTTGTGCCAAGTTCTTTGTTTTTCATCAACAAGCTTTTTGATAATGGTAACCAAGTTCTTGTTGCTTGATTCAACCTGACCATTTCCTTGCAGATAATAGTCAGATGAACACCAAACCTCAAAATGATGTTCTCTTTCAAGAATTGACAAATCACTATTGAAGTAGCTTGCTTAGTGGGAATTGCCTCCACCCATTTGCTGAATCAATCTATTATAGTGAGTACATACATATGGCCTGCACTGGATGAGGGTTCACTGGTCCAAAAAAATCTAACCTCCACTATTGAAAAGGCTCCTCAATTACTACCGGCTTGAGAGGTAAGGCAACCAGTTTAGGTTGACCAACAAACTGCTGACATTGCTCACATTTGTGGAACCAACTGTATGCATCCTTAAATAAGGTTGTCCAGTAGTATCTTGCACGCAAAATTTTGTGTGCTGTGACAGGAGCTAAAAAATGTCCTCTGCAAGCCAGATCATGAAATGCTTCAAGTAATCTAACTTGTTGTTCTTTATCAACGCAACGTAAGAAATTGCCATCTATGCCTTTCTTATAAAAATCATTGTCCCAAAGGACAAAGTTTATTGCTTTCAATTTCAAAGTACACTTTTGATTATGTGACAGATGTGAGGACACTCACCATACGTGAGGAAGTATGCTAAATCAGAATACCACTCATCAATGGTGCTGACAAACAAAACTTTGGGAAGATCCTCAATCATGCCTTCATTCTCAAGCACTATTTCTTCATTAGACTTAATATGAGCAAGCAATTGACATAAAACTTTACCATGAACCAACTTAGTAGGCTTTATATCCATGTCATATTCCCGAACATCAAAATATTTCTGCAATAATGCAACAAATCTTTGCTTTTCCTCACTAGAAAAACATTTCCTAATATTAATAATTTTTGGATTATCAGCTATTCCTAAATTTACCTGCTCCTAATCCATTGTACTGGTAGCCGTCTTCTGTTGCTTCTTGACATAATGATCATGTTTGTCAAAGAGATTCTCAAGAGATACAAGACCCTTAGGAATATTGTTTCCCTTTAACTGCAAAAACTTCTCACTAGTTTGAGAATCAACATCTTCTACCACATCTCTTGAAGGAATTTGACTGCCTTCAAAATAAAGATCATCAAAATTATCAATAGTTTGCAAAAAAATCATAACATGTTGATCAACATTAAACACTTTCCAATTTTCAAAATTATTAGGAACACTTGTTCAAAAACAATTTATTACTAATTGAGAAAGATTCTCACTTTGAGGGTTTGAAATATTTGGTGCACTGCTCTTCGGTGCAACTACTGAAAAATTTGCAGGATTTGAAGGAGCACTTACATGTTTATCCTTCATATTATCTTTTGAAGGATTTGAGTTGTCCTTTGGTGGATTTAGAAAAGGTGTTCTACGCTTGGCAATGGTAACTAGCAAGTGATGAGAATCCTTCACTTGTGTTAAATCATCACTCTTTGCATTAGCTTGCAACTGATTAGCTTGAGCTTGCGAATGAGTGAATACTACAAAGACATCACCATTATGTCCTTCCTACACATGATCTTCTTCATACTCCATGTATTGAATGCTAGAGTCACCAACCAATTCTACCTCTTCATCTTGTGGCATATTGGCATCTTCTTCACCTAAAGGTGGAAGATCATTTTGTTCTGCCTCATAATAACCGATAGCCAAATTTTGAGGCAGTGCTTCCAATGCAAGTCTTTCTGGAGTTGGAGGTAACTTGTTTTGATTACGAGCAACATAATTGGAAGCATTGTTAGGGAATTTTCTCCTTGGAGCATTACGGTATGGCCCATTGCCTTGCATGGAAATTTTCTTCTTAAGTGATAACAATTCATTTGCTAGTTTTTGATCCATAGGATCTGCAAAATTTGTTGAAGAGGGCAATGCATCAACAATTTGACTATTCCTAACCTTGTTAGGATCCTTTCTTATCTTACTTGCAAGGATAATATCATCTTCGACTGATATGGCCAACTGTTGTGCAACATCCAAATCTGCAGGATTATTCCTACGCAAAAGAAAACTCACTTCTGGCAATTGAGCATTAATAAAGAAACATTTTAGGTTTCTAGCAGTAGGTTGTGAGGCAACCGAAATGTGATTGTACAAATTATTGAACTTTGCCAAAAATCCTCGCATGGGCTATTGTGGTTCCTTCTTCATTTGAGTCAATTTCACTAAAAGCACATGATCATCTTCAGTAGGCTTAAAACTTGCTTCGAACCTTGTTATGAGGCTAGCCCAATTTGTAATACAATCATTTGGAAGATGATAAAACCAATCAACAGCTACACCTTGCAAAGTTTCAATAAATAATCTTATTGAAACATCTTCATGTTCAACCCCGACAACACCACATTCTATGTAAAAAGAAGAGATGTGCTCATCAGGGTGTTGAGCACCATCTCCCAAAAATAGACAAATTCTGTCTTGTGCCCTTTGGCAGTTCATGTAGAGGTGCCATAAGATTCAAGGGACCAAAACTGGTACCCCAAGGACTTTGGAAAACCATATTTAATGAATTGTATAGGGGAATTACAAAATGATTGATGGTTGGGATAACCGCAACTTGCAAACTTGATGCCTCACTCGGAATAGGAGACCGATGTGCAGTAGGAGGAAAACTCCTTGTTTGATGCAAAGGAGATCTAGTTTGTGGAGGAGTCACAAATTGAAAATTATATTGCTGCAAAAACTTAAATGTAGGATAAAAAATCCCCACTTCTTGTTGTCCACAAGTGTAAATTCGATTAGCCAGATTAATACTTTGAGAAAATCAACAATATAGATATTACAATGGAAAAACACACACTGCAACCCAGAAAAGAAAATACTGGTTGCACGTTACTCCCCAACAGAGTCGCCAAAAAACTGTTGGTGAATATTTTGTCACCAGTGTACCAATGACAAAATATGTATTTCACACACAACTATGTTGAGACAAAGTCTCTCCTCTCATCAAGGAGAGGTTCCCTTGAAGAATTTGGGTATTTCAACAACTTTGAAATTAAATTCGGGGGTACGCTTAGGGCGTATAATTCTCTTTTTATAGAAATAGCGTATATCCCTTTACTTGATGAAATGTTTTACAAAATAACCAACTAATGAACCTTGCGTACAATGACTAAATTATATCTCTAAAACCGCATAAGCGTAAAGTCTTATGTGAGTACAATCTTACTTTCAAATTAATAACAATTATAACTAATATAACTTGCAGCTCAAAGTCTTCAAGA
Source organism: Cryptomeria japonica (assembly GCF_030272615.1). Classification (NCBI taxonomy): domain Eukaryota; kingdom Viridiplantae; phylum Streptophyta; class Pinopsida; order Cupressales; family Cupressaceae; genus Cryptomeria; species Cryptomeria japonica. The sequence goes on along the minus strand of NC_081412.1, from coordinate 524,458,973 downwards.
TATATAGATGAAACTTCCAACAATATAAAGCAACCAACAATAGTACAAAGTCTACAACCTAATCACTGTATCACAATACTAATTCCTTAATATGAAAATAGCTCAAAGTCTATTTGCCACAATTTAGATGCTCCTTTAATCACATAACAAAAATGCCACCAATGCCAAGGAATTAAAGAACATATATAAGCCATGAACATAAGAACATTCACTCATATAAACAATCTTCAACCCAACACAAAGTTTGGAATCAAAAGGAATTGCTTTCTTTATTTTCTTAATTGAATCTTGACAACAAAAAGCTCAAAGTCTTAGTTGAGGCAATACTTTGGTAGAGTTTTGCTTAGCATATAAAAGATAAATATTTACAAATGAGGTTCCCCCTTTTATATGAAAGGAGTTGAGAAAAATGTGAGCACAATTGACTAATTCAACTGCAGAGTCCCACTTGGCTACAACTACTACATAAAATAAAAATTCAACTGCAAGAAAATTTGCAGTAAGAAAAGATGCAACTACATGAAAACTACATAGTGTCAAAGACACTTTATTATTTATTTTCCCCCTTCATTGATTTTCTAGTATTCCTCGAATCTTGCCAGTGTAGCTTGCATCTTAGATTTGTCAGGCCCTGAAGTCGCATTAGAAATGGCATGAACATGAGAGATGGAATCTCCAACTTCTACATAAGCCCTTTTAGCTTTCTTCAAAACTGATGTAAGATCATGTAAGTTTACTTGAATTTCAATCAACTTATCAAATGATGCCAAAGAAAATTTATCATCTACCAACTGGTCGATCGTGGTGAGGAATTCCTATTTAATGGTTTCACTGGGTAAGACCTTCTATTAAGTATCAAATAACTGGCAAGGTAATTTTGATATACTAGATGAAATATTTGTAATTGCATCAACATATGCTTTCTTATCTTGATTTAGCTATTTTACTAGCATTTTCATTAGCTCATCCTTGTGTGCCAATATTGACCGGGTTTGGATGTGTTCACCCCGAGTCAATACCACATTGTTGTCAACAAGGATGTCTACTCTATATTCTCTCATTTTATCTGAAATCCCTAAATATTTCTCAAGTTCTGTTATTTCTTGGGATAATAGAGATTATACATCCTGAACCTATACTTGTGCATTCTCAATATCTATCAAAATCTTGACTGCAGAGTCAATGAGACGTGACCCTTCTGACTTCAATCGATGGATCCATTCCTCCATTACTCTACCCCTTGTACCCAATCGTTCTACTTTTTAAAGTGATTTTGTGTCAACTAAAGAAACTATTGGCTGAACCTGTTATGATGACTATGTAATTTTATGAAGAACGCTAGTTAGCTATTCACATTTTTGCTTCCATTCAATCTTATCACCCCTTTCCTGATCTAGTCTACACATGAGAGAATTAAAAGTAGCTTGAGAGTCTTGCTTAACACTCTCATGTGTTTCTAAACCAAGTTCCATTGTTTTCATAGTATAATCCATAGGTTGAATGTTGTCCTTGTCCTTATCTGACGATGGCACCAAGACCTCAGTGTATTTCCTTTTTCTTATTGGATCAACCATGATTCTAGACACAATCTTGGGTTTCTTGGCAAGTATCTGCCTGACAGGACCTAATTGATCAAAATAAAAATCATCTGGTGAAATTACATGCTTTTTTATTTTAGGCACCACAATATCCAACCATGGAGGTAGTTCTGATTTTGTTGTTGAAGTTGTAGTACTAGTTTGCGCAGTCACATATACTTGTATTGTGGCCTGGCTTGTAGTTACAACAACTTGGGATACTAGCACAAGGGTAGTTGTATTAGTAACATTAGGAATTTGAGAAGAAGATGTTGTTTCCACAGTAGTAGAAACCAATGGTGGAGCTTCTGTAATAATAATAGTTGAAACAAGTGGCGAAGCCTCTACAATAGCAACACCTGAAGGAAGCATCGCTACCTGTTTCTCTTGAGAAATCCGTGCCATTGATTCTATAGTCTAAGATTGAAGATTCAATCATAGACACAACTACATCATCAAAACTTGGAAGGCTTGACAAAGTAACAAATTCTTCATCATCTTCTCCAATGTCTAAGCCTTCATCATCTTGTTATTCATCTTCTTCATCTTCTTTAGACTCAATAGAATGAATGGTTACCTGGGTTGAAGCAGGAACTTGTGTTGTTGTAGAAATGGTAGTAACTAACAATGGAAGTGATTCCCCCGCATCTTGAATTTCTTCTTCCTATGGTATCTCTCCTTCTTCTTGTACTTTTTCTGATTCTTGTAATGCTGGTTCCTCAGAAACATCCTTTTGTGTAGCTTGAGATGAGGATTCTACTTTCTTTGGCCCTTTGATAGTGAACTTGTATATAGGTTTTTTCCCTTTTGACCTAGGAGATGAAATTGGTGGTAGCTCCTATGGATCCTGTCTATTCTTAGTTCTCATTTATGACGTCTTACCCACATGAACTTCACCATCTTGCTCCTCACTAGAACTTGTAGGGAGTTGTTTCATCCTAATGCCTTTCTTTGGCAACCATGCATTAGTATTTGCCATGACGGGGACAAATCTTGTAGAAATGGATTTTTTTTCCTTCTGTGACTACTAAATAGGAGAAAAATGAGTATTAGCAATGTTGTTCTTGAATTAAATAGGATCTACAACATTATCAGTAGTATCCTCCCATGTATCTAGAATTTTGGCCAAATTCAAGTTTTCAATCTGCTCAAGTGTGAGGTGACTGAAATCACGTTTCCTCACAACTTCATCATCTCTACAATCTACCCAAACATCCTCTAGCCGATGCACATGTACATAATTTATATTGATCTTATTATTCATTCCCTGGAAATCAAAGTTATTATAGGCTTTGAATCTTCTCATTGTCACCCGCTGCATTTCCTCCTCCATGTTCTTGGCTTTAGGAGTGGTTAGTACTAAATACCTGCCAATAGACTGGGAGGACTTGAGACCAGTCTTGTGTGAAGAAGACTGTCTCTCATGTGCATACACTAACTGACGACATAGCTCCAATACAATAATTTTATTAGATGGATATCTTGATAGAATAAAAGGTTCGCCAGTGAAGCAACCTACACAGATGTATACAAATGTGGGAAATTGCAAAAAGATGCATCCATACTCACAAAATTTGTTTTATGCTGCATCAGAAAGTCTCTTTTTTTGCAAATATTTGTCAAATAAGAACTTCCATACAAAAAAGAAGGCACCATTGACCCTTCAAAAGTGACTTCTCCAATTGGTAATGGTCAATTGAGAGTAATAATCCCACACTGGAGTTTTCCTTCTATCACCTTTTGTAGACAGTCCTAGAAATTGCCTCATGGAGGCGACTGCATACACAAGGTAAGAAGTTATATATAATTTCAAAGTAGTTCTGACTTCTTTCAGTTGTTCACAAATCACATCACTGATTTGCTCACCCAAGTCTATCTTGTCATTTCCTTTCCCGATGACATTCATATACCATGAAATCCATGTTTGAAAGTAGTGAGAATCTGGAAGCCCTTTTATCCATGACAATAAGGTGACAATATCATTATACTCCTCAGTGAAATCACTCTTATAAAAGAGCTTTGTCCAACGAGATGTTGTGGAGTTTCTAGCAGTTTGCAATTAAACACTATTTCTATGCACTTGCCAGAGTGATATCCACAACTTGCTCTATATAGGAACCTTTGAATATACTATTAAAGTATTCACTATCATGACAAATGACTACATTCCCATCTGCATCTTTGATTTGCATAGTAGTAGGATCGAAGTGCTATATTGCTGCTAATACAAAGTCAGGATCATGAGCTGCTACTGGGAAAGATGCATACTTGTGGAGTTAGCTAGCTATAAGATAGGTCATCCTTGAAGGGGCCTCCCAAATTCTTTTCAGAAACTCTTCCATGTCCACATGGCCTATTTCAGCATCCCAGATCTGGTCCACATTTGACTTGACAAATATTTTCGGGAACATGTTCAAGTACTTGTCGTACTTGTACTTTTTTTTCTTGTTGATTTGCTAGGAGAGGGCTCAGACATTTGCCAAAGGATGAATTTGAACACCAAAGATCAGTGTTCAGAGAGTTAGCATAATCAGTGTTACATTCTTGTTGATTAGAATCAGAACTAGAAGACAAAAATGCCTTAGGAAGAAAAATAGCAAAAACATCAGGTTGGGTTTTAAAACCCGACCTGCACTAATAAAGGTCATCCCTGCATATCAGGTTTTAAAACCCGATGTGCAGGGTATAACAAATGAATGCATGTTGGTTTTAAAACCCAACATGTCAAGGAAATGCCACGATTGGTAGGTTGGGTTTTAAAACTCGATCTGCCTTAGGATAGAACAAAGGTTGTAGATCGGGAAATAAATCCCAACGTGCACTCAGGGGTAGATCAACTTGTAGGTTGAGATTTATTTACCAACTTGCACCTTCATGCAAAACAAAAGGCATAACCCAACATGCTCCTAGAGGTAGATCATATGGCATATCGGGTTTTAAAACCCAACATACCTTTTGGGTAAAACAAACTGGCAGGTCAAAAAATAAAACCCGACCTGCCTTTCAAAAGGATCAAACAACAGGTCAAGATTTATTCTTTGACCTTCCCAAAGGGAAGGACAAACCCACATGTCAGGATTTAAATCCCGACATGCCACTTGGGTGGATCATACTTTCATGTTAGGATTTAAATCCTGACATAAAGAATATGCCAAGGGAAAGAGAAAAATAGCAAGTTGGGATCAAAACCCCGACCTATCGTTTTTGGAGGTAGGTCAACTTCACAGGTCGGATTAAAAATTCCGACCTCCAAATAGGAAAAAACAGGCAGGAAAGGAGATAAAATATCAGGATATAAATCCTGTCAAGAAAACAAGAAGAAAAACCCAAGCAAATAAATAAAATGACAACAAAATAAACCCTTACGAAGACAAAAATGATAAACACTTAAAACCCTAGCTTGCAAAACAAAAAAAATACGATGCGTAAAAATACTTGATCCAACAAGAAATTGGAAAGAACGCGAGCTAAAGGTTAGATCTAAAGATCAAAATCTCCTCCGCACTTACAAAATGAAAACCCACACCTAAGAACTCCAAAAATGCAAGTCATTAACTTAAAATGCCGATTAAAAACTAAAATCGAGTTTAAAAAGGTTAAATGAAGTGCATTTAATGCACTTAAAGATCAAACAACGTGCTATGCAGGTCGGGAAATAAAACCCAACCTGCACGAGGGATCACCTGTAGGTTAGGAAATAAAATCTGACCTGTAACTCTAGGAGTGTAAACCTGCATGTCGAGTTTTAAAACCTGACCTGCAGCTAAGGCAAACCTGTAGGTCGGGTTTTAAAACCCGACCTGCCACTAAAGACAACAAACTTTAAAACCTAATGTGCAACTCAAAGACCAAAACATGCAAGTCAGGTTTTAAAACCCGACATACATAGAAAGAGAAAATAAAAAGCTAACTCCTAAAAAGAAAAAGATGCTTAAGTAAGACACAAAAATGGCATGACTTACAAGGAAAGTCGACCAATCCCAAAGTACGTGAGATATGAAACATACATGTTTCGTAGGGGTTACCTCATGATTCAATCCAGCTGAAATCAACGACAATCATCACCAAGTTTATCACTTTGAACCATTCTTTTTAATCCTTCAATCAATGGGAGAGCTTCACTTTCCGGATATTGTTGACTCATCTATTGTTGAAGATTTTCAAATTGATTGTCAATCTTCTCCAGTTGGTCAATGGAATTCCTAGTTAGTGATTCCTCCACATCATGATAATTATCTAAAGAATGAGGATAAACAGGGACATTCGTAGGATTTGAAGAACTACCAATATCCTCATTGAAAAAGTTATCCAAATTAGGCTCCATCTCCTCGGTAATTAAATCTTGGGAAGACTTAATTCTAAAATTTATTCTCACGGGGATATTATAGTATAAACTAATAGTAGTAAAACTCATACACTAAGGGAGGGAATTAAAAAATTTGAATCTAAGTTGCAAAATAATTGAATAATGCAAAATCATAGGAAAAATGATTACTCAATTAAATGAACAAATTGATTGAAAAGATAGAGAATAATTGTGATGCAATCCCCTAGGAAATTGAAATTTAAAATTAGGATTATTTTAAAAAAATCTCTTAATTTAAATTTAAATTACCCACTAGGATATAAAAAAATTAATTTAAAATTAGGGCTAAAAATAACCTCTTAATTTTTAAAACTTAAATTTGAAATTGTCCACAAGAAATTTAAAATTAGGGCCTTGTAAAAAGAACCTCTTAGTTTTAGCTTCAAAAATATAACCAAAGTTGAAATTGAAATGATGAATCCAAAATTGGGAAATGCACAAGATTAATTTAAATTTAAAAGTTAAGGCTTTCTTTTAGTCAACCACTTAGTTTTAGAATTTAAAATTAGAAATTAGAAATTTGAATTGAAATTAACAACAAATTTGAAGAGGGAAATTCAAAATTTACACAACCCACAAACTCAATTTTAAAATTTTTGAAAAATAGGTTTTTATGCAATTAACCACTTAATTTTAAAATTTAAATGTTAAATTTGACTTGCAAGTGAAAATTTGAACTTTAAAATTGAATAACACTCATATCTGAAACAATTAACCTAAATTATGCAATTCACAAGTTAAATTGTGAAAATGAAAATTAGGGTTTTAATGAAATTAACCTCTAAATTTTTTAATTTGTAAGGAAATCACACTTGTAAATAAAAATTTGAATTTTAAATTGCATACACAAATAGATTTGAAAACAAAAATTATAAGTAAGCATAGGTCATTTCGGGTTCACCAAAATGTAAAGGGGAAAATTTGATTTGACAATTTGCAACATAGAAGGAGAAATCACCAAATCAATTTTCGCTTTGGGGGAGGAATTCCTTTACATTCAAAAGAGGGGAGAAATCCACCAAATTCAATAAAAAATCAGATAAGGACTGAATACTAAGTGGATTGATTGATTATGATGTGTTTTTCCCTCTTTTGTAAGTTGAAATGTTGATTTAGGGTAACATGTTGAAATTGAAGACAAAAATGAAAAAATAATGAGCTACAAGTTCGGGATTTTGTCATGCACATGGATCTAAACAATATAAGTTGATTCGGATCTGCCTTGTGAAAATGCACTAAAAAAGCAGGGACTGTGACATGACAACACGGTCCGAAGAATTTTTTGCACACCAAAAAAGGTTGTTTTGTCTGTATGTCTGAAGCTTATTCTGAGAAGTACATCTGGATACTTGTTTCTTGCACACATAAAGAAAGGGAAATAGGTTGGGAATAGGGGCTTGCCTTAGGTCAAACCTCGGTTTTGGAATTAACCATGAAATTGAGATAAATGTAATTGAAATGATTGAAAGGAAAGGTTCTCCTTTTGAGGGAGATGCTGAATTATGACTGAAAATTGAATGATTATACCTCGTAAAGTTTTGCTTGCCTCCACATAGAATTAGAGTTTCATGAAATAGGATGTAGATCTTCACTTCAATGCTTGAATCTTGACTTTATTGCTGCTCCAAGGCTTGAAGGAAGATTGAAAATTCTCATTTTCTCTTGAATGCTTGATCTCGTGTGTGCTTGAATGCCTCTTGATTTTTTACGATGTTCAAATAAGAGGAGAAATCCACTTTATATACTTTCCTGTTGAGAAAATTAACTAATTTTTTGGCATGAGCCGACACAAAGAGAGAAAATCCCACTCAAATTTGAAATGTGAAAAATGGTTTAAAGAGGGCCCATTTTAGGGAGGACCATGGCGCCATGCCTTGGTCCTGGTGAGGACTAAGGTGCCATGCCATAGTCCTACCCTATTTTAGGTCAGTACCAAGGTGTATATTAAGTGCAAAATCAATTTTTTTGATGTTTGTGATGTGTATGAGCATAATTAGGTCTTCCATCAGGCCAAGGGGTGGAAACACTAAGGTGAAGACCCAAATATGGTCGAAATTGCAAGGGTGCAATTTTAGGACGCTACAATAATAAACCCTAAACCATGAATAATTTAAAGAGAGAGGAAGTTAGGGAGAGGGAGGGAGTGATAAAGAGGGAAGGAGGTAGGGAGACACCTAGAGAGAGTTAGAGGGAGAGGTAAAAAGGGGAGAGAGATGGAGATAAGAGAGGTAGAGAAAGAGGGCTAGGGAGGTAGGGAAGGATCCATAGAAAGGGAGGAATTGAGGGAGGGAGAGGTAGATATATATAGAGAGGGGAGATAAGTAGGCAGGTAGAGATTGAAAGTAGGGTAAGAGTGGTAAGTAGGTAGAGATTGAAAGTAGGGTAAGAGGGAAAGGTAGATAGAGAGAGGGAGAGGGAGAGGAAGAGAGGAAGAGGGGAGAGAGAGAGACAAAGAGAGGGGGACACACACACACACACACACATACATATATGTACACACACATATATATACATACATACATATACACACATCCATATATATACATATATATACATACATACAAACATATATGTAAGTATATGTGTGTACACATATATATATGTATATACATATATATACATATATATGTATATATGTATACACATACATACATATGTACATACATACATACATACATACATACATACATACGTACATAGATACATAGATACATACATACATACATACACACATACATACACACATACATATATAAGTATGTGTGTGTATGTACATATATGTATGCATATACATACATATACATATATATGTATATATATATACACATACATACATACATACATCCATATATATATATTATATGTATGTATATATATGGATGTATGTATATCTATGTATATATGTGTATATATGCACATGCATGTATATTCATACAGATATATGTATGTATATATACATACATACATACATACATGTATGTGTAGGATCCTAAATTGTACTCCCTTACAATTTTGTCCTCACTTGGGCCCTCACTTTGGCGTTTGTCCCCTAAGGTCTAATTGAAGCTATGATTCTAATCACACCATGTATCAAACTCAATATTTTCACTATTTGCATTTCTCTCACATAGATATTTGGACCCATGTCCAAGACCATGGTGTTGGGCACCATGGTCCTCAAGGACCAAGGTGTCTAGTGCCACGGTCCTCTAAAAAAGGGCCATTTTGGGCCCTCATAATGGTAACACAATTTGAGCAGAAACCTAGATCATATGTCAGCCTATGTCGAAAAATTAATTTATTTTATACTTCTCTCATTTTGACATCAAGCATTCATAATTCAAATTCATCATCAATAAAAATCGAGATCTACATTCAAGCGAGCAAGCAATCAGTCTTCTATAAAGCATTGGAGGAGAAGTGAAGACAAGATTCAAGCATTAGAGATGACATTAATGTTCTATGTTTATGAAGAATATCTACATGAAACCCTAATTCTTTGTGAAGACAAACAAAACTTCATTAAAAGGTATATCATTAGTGTTTAAGATATTTTTAACCTTTTCCTCAAAAAGAAAACATTTTCGTTATAGTACTTCGTTTTACATTTTAATTCTATCTCATGGTTAATTTCAAAACTAGGGTTTGACCTAAGGAAAACCCCTATTCCCAACAATTTTCCTAATAGGTACAAAGCTGCATTTTGGAGGATCGACAAGATTCAAAGAGACGAACATGTTCCCTTTTGGATGACGAAAAAATTCAAAGGACCATGGCGACCACCACCACGATCTCAACAATTTAGGCCAAGTTTTTGGGAACAAATCCAAACCTTCATATATTGCTTAGATCTAGGTTTGTGGCTCTGTTTGACAACTGCAACTCACTGTTTATGCATAATTGCCTTGATATCCATACATTTATCCTAATTTTAGTATATTTAATTAATTCAATTCATTTTAAGGGAAAGAAGAGTTTCCACTTAGGAAACCATGAATCTGATCAAAATCTAGATCTATTAAGGGTAGATCTATCAAATTCCTATCTCTCCCTAATGTAATGGTCCCTAAGCAAAAAATAGCAGTTTTACTACATCTAATGGTGAAACCCTAATTTATATATATATATATATATATATGTGTGTGTGTGTGTGTGTGTGTGTGTGTGTGTGTGTGTGTGTGTGTAGCATCATAAATTGTATCTGTATACAATTTCATCCTCACCTAGACCCTACCCTGGAATTTTGTCTTTTAGTGCCTGCTATGTACTTTGATTCTACTCACACCTTTCGAAAACTTGCATTTTCAATTCCTCTTCTCTCTCCTGTCCGAATGTGAGTCCTGATTATCAGGACCAAGGCACTAGGGCATCATGGTCCTAGCTTAGGGAAAAGGTGCCAAACCACCCTAGTCCTCTTAATAAGGACCCAAATTTGGTCCCAATGATGATCACATCAAGTGGGCAAGAATTTAGGTCGCGTGTCGGCCTGCTCTAGAAATTCAAATAATTTTAAGATGGTTAAGTATAATAGGAGGCCTACCTCTCATTTGAAGTGAAGAATGATGTATATGAAGCCTAATTTGGATCTTTCTCTCAATTCCATTCAAGTGAGAAAGCAATCAAACATTGAAGGAGAGGTTATGTCAAGTTCAATCATTGAAGATGGCATCCATGATCAAACTTATATGAAGAAATTCTACATGATATCCTAAACTCTTGTGTTAGGATTCATCAAGGTATCAACTTAAATTAGAAGCATTGAATTTTAGATCTAGCCTTTCCCTCAAAAGGAAAGCCTCTTGCTGAAATTCAATTTTATTTCCATTATAATTATTATTTCAATTTCAAGGTTAATTCCTAAATCAAGGTTTGACCCAAGGAAAACCCCTATGCACAACCCTCTGTGTGTGTGTGTGTGTGTGTGTGTGTGTGTGTAGGAAATTGATTCAAGAGATATGATCGAATATTCTGATAGAATTGATGATGATGAATAGGTTCAAATTTTAAAGGAGTAAAACGTGGAGGACTAGGGTAACCTACCACTCTAGTCCTAAGAATTTTTTCTTGATCTTTCGATAGTGGATCCAGTGCATCTTCCTAATACAAAAAAGATCCCACTTGCCTATCTAGGAGTTACAGGACCATGGTGACCTACCACCCGGTCCCAACAATTCAACTCAAATTTTCAGCAACAGGTTATGATCCTACTCTTATTCTCACATCTTTGTTTGTGGCTTTGTCTAACATTTGTAGCACTTTGTTATTACTCTTTTTCTTCAATTATCCATTGTTTTGTCCTAATTCAACTCAAAAGGGTGAGATAACAAATAGGTAAATTTAATTAACTTTCAACCCTTTTCCTAATTGAATTGTGGCTAGATCTATTTAATTTATCTTCCTTTTTTAATATAATGGCTAAGAGGTAAGATTAGTGGTTTTATTATCTTAATTGGTGATGTTAAGTTCTGATACTAAATGTAAAGTACTGATGCCAATAGCTAACAAGATGAGAGGGGGGGGGGTGAATCATACAAACTTAGTCTTCCATAAAATCAACAGATTCAACCTCGGTAACATATGCTTCATCAATATAACCAAAAATTGCTAAACATGTTAACTCATAAAGACATAATCATCATAACACATATAACACCAGATTTAACATAGAAACCCAAATAGGGAAAAACCACTATGGGATTTTGGACCCACTAAGAAATATACTCTTCTAGAGTATGCTCGGTTAAAAGTAAATCCTGTTAAAGATTACAAACACATTGCTAGATGTGACCTGGTTAAGGGATTTCCCTCAGATCTGTTAGGATCTTCACTTTGTTAGAAGTGACCTTGTTAAAGTATTTCAAACACTCATTTAGAATGTTACCTTGTTAGAGGGTTTACAAATAAGACTGTTAAGTCCACTCGGTTAAGAGATTTTCTGTCACTTACAAAATAATAGTAATAAATATATATCTGCAACTTCACATCTAAAATGCTAAAGCAGATTCTTATTTTCTCTAAACAATCTTGTCATAGGACTTATCTTGTCCCTTTGCTGGGCTCCCTATTCTATTATTCAAACAGGTCTTCAAGCTTCTATGCTCGGTAATCACTATGTAGCATCCCTGTGCTTACACTTGCCCACATACATTGTTCATCAATAATTTCTTGTTTATAAACAATTACTAACTGCTTAATCTCCTTGATCACATATACCATGATCAATCTTAGCCATCAGATCTTCAATCTTGACTAGGTTCAATGCATCCTTCGATCTGAAAATGTTTGACCTTGCCTAGGGACTTGCATTCCTTTCTTGGAACATGCACAAGGTTATTGCGGTTCAATCTACGCTATAGATCTTCCTGCCAATCTTTCATTGCCATAGATCCTTAACAAACTTCATGCATGACATACCAATCATTTATACATCTCCAGCTAATCATTGTCCTTCATTAAATAATGCTTTTATCCATCCAATGTGATCTGTCATAACTCGGTTGCAACTCGGTAAATACTAAACTTTACTTGGTAAACATTTCGCCTTCATTAACCGATATCGATAACCTTAGGGTTTACCGACTAGGTTCCTTAGGGTTTACCGAATAGGTTCTTTGCTTGGTGACATAGTATAGTATTAACCTTACAATCAACAACATTTGTAGGATATCAAAACAATCTAAACATCATGATCTCATCATTGTCTAACTCGGTAATAGTTTCCCATTGAATAACTAATTTCTCCCATAAAATAATGTTATAAAGATAGTTATCATCCCTTTTTTAGTTATATCAATAATCTTCAACAACCTTCTCAATATCCTTAATGAATATCAACAATCTTTCTTTCTATTGAAATGCCAACAATCTCCCCCTTTGGCATTGATGGTAAAACCAACTTTTAAATGGTAATACCAACAAGATATTCACATTGATTCAGATTCAGATTGCTGTTAGACTTCTCCTGTTATCCTTGAGCTATTAAAATCTCCTGAAGTCTTCTCCCTTTTGTATTCTTCAACCCCTATCATTAGTCTTCAGTTATCTTCTTCATTTAGGATTTTACCATTTAGTCTTCTCCCCCTTTGACAACAATGCCAAAAAGTAAAAGAATTAAATCATGATTTCTTCTCCTGTGAAGTGATTTGCCTTGCTATGTATCATCTCATTCTTAGTTAGAGCAACTTGTCTCTATTCACGATTTCCTGCACCTTCTAAAGTGCATAAATTAGCATCAATCCACACATAATATTCTGTAGATTCATCGAATTGATGCTTTCACCGAACTCTTTCAGTGAGTAGAAGATAGGGGTAGGACCCCTAACTTTCTTCTGAGATACTCAAAAGTGTCCCTTGGTAGTGGCTTTGTGAAGATGTCTGCTAATTGCTCCTTTGAACTGATACTTTATAGATATATGATTTGTCTTAGAGTGCATTACCAGATTCTTTGAAATGTTAATGGCACTCGTATTATCACAGAATATAGTTACTGGCTCGATAACCTTCTCATTTATACCTTCCAACAGTTGTTTGATCCATGCTATATTGGTACAATTCAATGCTGTAACAACATATTCAGCTTCTACTGTTGACTGTGAAATACATCCTTGTTTCTTGCTAAGCCAACTTACTAGTCTTTCTCCTAAAAAGAAAGCTCCACCACTTGTGCTTTTCCTATCATCTATGTTGCCTGTCCAATCAACATCAGTATACACTTTTAAATCAAAATCATTTCTCTTTTCATATACTAAGCCATAATCTTCAGTGCCTCTCAGGTATCTGAAGATTCTCTTGATTGCTGTCATATGGGTTTCTTTGGGATCTGCAAAGAATCTTGCAACAATACCTACTGCATGTGCTATATCCGGTCTACTATGCACAACATATTGCAACTTCCCAATCATAGATCGGTAAAGTGTCTCATCAACAGATGCAGATTCATTATTCTTTGATAGTTTACAGTTAGTAGTCATAGGAGTACTTACTGGCTTAGAATCCTCCATTCCAAATTTCTTCAAGATTTCCTTTATGTACTTGGATTGAGTAATGAAAATCTCATCTTTCATTTGTAGTATTTGTAAACCTATAAAATACTTTATCTCACCGATTAATGACATCTCAAATTCTTTGCTCATTTCATTTCCAAAATTCTTGCATAAGGAGTCATTACCACAAAAAATAATATCATCAACAAATATAGCTGAGATTAGTATTCCATTGTTCTCATCATTCTTCATGTACATGTTGCTGTTTTCACTTGTCCTTATAAAACCAATCTTGATTAAATAAGAGTGCAGTCTCTCATACCATGCTCTAGGTGCTTGTTTCAGACCATATAAAGCTTTGTTCAATTTGCATACTTGGTCTTTACTCTTGTCTTCAACAAATCCTTCAAGTTGTTCAATGTAAACTTCTTCTTCTAGTATACCATTAAAAAATGTAGATTTAACATCCATTTGATATACCTTGAAATTTTTGAAAGCAACATATGCCAACAATGTTCTTACTCCCTCAAGTCTAGCCACAGGTGCAAAAGTCTCACCATAATCTATTCCTTCTTCTTGAGCATAACCTTTGCAAACTAGTCTTGCTTTGTTCTGAATGACCTCACCTTTTTCATTTAGCTTGTTTATGAAAATCCACTTTGTACCGATTACATTTTTGTCCTTCGGTCTTGGGATTAGTGTCCATGTATCATTCTTCTTGATTTGATCAATCTCTTCTATCATAGCATTTACCCAATCTTCACTGTTAAATGCCTCTTTTACTATTCTCGGTTCAAATTCAGATATTAGACATGTGTTCTGTCTCAGTTTGTTCCTTGTCATCACTGGATCATCCTTATCTCCTATAATCTGACTCGATGCATGATGTCTTCTGACATATTTGGCTAATATAGGCTCGATAGGTTCTATATGATCTTCTTCATCATGAACATTATCTTCATTTTCTTCAGCAACTCTCTCGGTAGGACTTCTCGGTTGAACATAAACAAATTCTTCATAATCTTCTGGTTCTTTGGAGTTTCCTTCATAATTTCTTTCTGCAAATTCATCAATTTTCACATTTGCACTTTCTACTATTTTGTTAGATGATTTGATCAGACATTTAAATGCTTTACTTCTAGAAGAATAACCAAGAAATGTTCCTTCTTCACTTTTCTGATCAAACTTTCCATTTCTGTCATCTTTGTGAACATAGCATCTACTTCCAAAGATTTTAAAATAACTTACATTAGGTTTCTTGTCATACCAGATCTCATATGGTGTCTTCATAGTTCCTTTCTTCAGTTGAACTCGGTTTAGGGTGTAAACTGCAGTGTTGATTGCGTCTCTCCAAAATGTTTGAGGTACCCTCTTTTCTATCATCAGGGTTCTTGCACAATCTACAATTGATCTATTTCTTCTCTCGGCTATCCCATTTTGTTGAGGTATTCTTGGTGCAGATACTTGCCTTTTTATACCATGATCATTGCAGAATAAGTTAAATTCATTAGAAGTGAACTCTCCTCCTCTATCAGATCTAAGACATTTCAGCCGTCTTCCTATTTCATTTTCAACTCTTGCCTTGTACCATTTAAACATTTGAAAAGCTTCTGATTTTTCTTTTAAAAACATAACTGACATCATCCTTGAGTAATCATCCACAAATAATATGAAATATTTATCACCATAATAACTTTGAACTTTCATGGGACCACAAAGATCAGTATGTACTAGATCTAAAATTCCTTTAGAAGTGTAGGACTTACTTGTAAAGCTTGATCTTGTCATCTTACCCATCTAGCATCCTCGACATATAGCATTCTCAGTTTTTTCAAGACTCGGAAGACCTCTTACTCGGTGCTTCTTACTTATTTTGATCAGATTATCAAAATTTACATGACAAAACCTTTAATGCCATAACCAGGTATCATCTATCTTAGCATAAAGACACTTGTTCCGAGTTGAGTCAAGATGAAATGTATTACCTTTTGTTTGTATCCTAGTAGCAGCTAACTTTCCATGCTTGTCATGAACTTTGACAATTCCTTTTTGAAATTCTATTCGGTATCTTGTATTGTTTAGCTGTGCTATACTCAACAAATTGTCTTTCAAACCTTCAACCCAGTATACATCATCACATTTAGCATTGTCAAGAAGTGTTATAGATCCTTTACCTTTCACCAGACATGGTGCATCATTACCAAATCTTACATAGCCTCCATCATAGTCTTCTAATTTAACAAACTTGTGTTTATCACCTGTCATGTGATGTGAGCATCCACTGTCTA
Organism: Cryptomeria japonica; assembly: GCF_030272615.1. NCBI lineage: Eukaryota > Viridiplantae > Streptophyta > Pinopsida > Cupressales > Cupressaceae > Cryptomeria > Cryptomeria japonica. The sequence goes on along the minus strand of NC_081412.1, from coordinate 524,442,760 downwards.
TGATCCAAGAATCATTATTATTTATGTGATATAATAGGGCTTTTTATTCATACCTTTCTTCATCTGATCCATCTTTAATAGCCACATAAATAAATTCCTCAGTATCAGTTTCATCAGATTTATCATCATTGGATTCCTCATCAGCTATTAGGCATGTCTTTCTATCTCTCCTTCTGAAGTCTCAGTGTCCTCTGTATTGGTTGTCTTTTTGCCTGTTATCTCGGTATTCTCTCTTTTCACTAGATTCTTTGTCAGGGCAGTTAGAAGCCATATGTTCTATTTTATCACAATTGAAACATTTTAAAGGTAGCTTTCCTTTATACTTACCTTTTCCTCTCGGTAACCTTCTGGCTAATAATGCTTCAAACTCTTCTTGCTTCTTGATTTCCTCATACAATTTGTGCACTTCTTCCATGTTCTTGCGAAATCTTTCACTTGCTCCACTGTGATTCCCTTCAGAGTACTTACCCATTCTATCATTGTAATCATCAGATTCACCAATATGAAAAGAACTGAATGCAGATTCAACTTTATTTACCGAAGACCCACTATTATCAAAATTACTTAGCTCAAATGCATGTAGCTTACCAATAGTATCATCCAAAGAAATTGGCATGTTAGTTACAGACCTTAGTTTATTGATTGCAGAGACACAAATGACATAATTAGGTAGAAAGGTTCTCAACAACTTACTTGTTACATCCTTTTCTTCAATAGTTCCTCCTGCTCCTTTAATTTGATTGACAATCTCCTTTAACCTTGTACTGTATTGGGTTATGTTCTCACCTTCATTCATTCTCATGGATTCAAGTTGTCCTCTTAGACTATCTACTTTTTCTCTTTGAACATGTTCATCACCACCATATACATATATGAGCTTAGTCCATATTGCTTTTGCATCATTACAACCTTCTAGATCATTAAACTTTGAGTCGGTCAATGTTGATGTTATTTCAATCATAGCTTGAATGTGTTCTTGCTTTGCCTTTATCTCTTCCATGGTCATCGAATTGGCACTTGGTGGTATGTAATCATTCTCCAAATAATATGTTGCATATTCTCCAATTCCTAATAAATGCAGCTTCATCCTTTTCTACCATGTGGAGAAACTTGCCTTGTTCAGCTTTGGTGCATCTCTTTTATACATCTTCGGATCTTTGCCTCAAGTACCTTCAAACTTTTTTTTTCCCAGAGTCCAAAGCTCTGATACCAATTATTAAGTTTTGATACTAAATGTAAAGTACCGATGCCAATAGCTAACAAGATGAGAGGGGGGGGGTGAATCATACAAACTTAATCTTCCATAAAATCAACAGATTCAACCTCGGTAACATATGCTTCAACAATATAACCAAAAACTGCTAAACATGCTAACTCATAAACACATAATCATCATAACACATATAACACCAGATTTAACGTGGAAACCCAAATAGGGAAAAACCACTATGGGATTTCGGACCCACTAAGAAATATACTCTTCTAGAGTATGCTCGGTTAAAAGAAAATCCTGTTAAAGATTACAAACACATTGCTAGATGTGACCTGGCTAAGAGATTTCCCTCAGATCTGTTAGGATCTTCACTTTGTTAGAAGTGGCCTTGTTAAAGGATTTCAAACACTCATTTAGAATGTTACCTTGCTAGAGGGTTTACAAATAATACCGTTAAGTCCACTCGGTTAAGAGATTTTCTGTCACTTACAAAATAACAGTAATAAATATCTATCTGCAACTTCACATCTAAAATGCTAAAGCAGATTCTTATTTGCTCTAAACAATCTTGTCATAGGACTTATCTTGTCCCTTTTCTAGGCTCCCTACTTTGTTATTCAAATGGGTCTTCAAGCTTCTGTGCTTGGTAATCACTATGTAGCATCCCTGTGCTTACACTTTCCCGCTTACATTGTTCATCAATAATTTCTTATTTATAAACAATTGCTAACCGCTTAATCTCCTTGATCACATTTCCCATGATCAATCTTAGCCATCAGATCTTCAATCTTGACTAGGTTCAATGCATCCTTCAATCTAAAAATATTTTACCTTGCCTAGGGACTTGCATTCCTTTCTTGGAACTTGCACAAGGTTATTGTGGTTCAATCTGCGCTGTAGATCTTCCTGCCAATCTTTCATTGCCATAGATCCTTAACAAACTTCATGCATGACATACCAATCATTTATACATCTCCAGCTAATCATTGTCCTTCATTAAATAATGCTTTTATCCATCCAATGCGATCTGTCATAACTCAGTTGCAACTCGGTAAATACTAAACTTTACTCGGTAGACATTCCGCCTTCATTAACCGATATCGATAACCTTAGGGTTTACCGACTAGGTTCCTTAGGGTTTATCGACTAGGTTCTTTGCTCGGTGACATAGTATAATATTAACCTTACAATCAACAACATTTGTAGGATATCAAAACAATCTAAACATCATGATCTCATCATTGTCTAACTCGGTAATAGTTGCCCATTGAATAACTTATTTCTCCCCTTATTCGTCACATTCTTTCTGAGTCTTTTACCGACTACTTAATTCTCTTCAAATCAATCTTCTCAAGATATGGCAACATCATACTGAATCAGAAAATCAATTTCTTGACATCAATGAGAAAATAATGTTATAAAGATAGTTATCATCCCTTTTTTAGTTATATCAATAATCTTCAACAACCTTCTCAATATTCTTAATGAATATCAACAATCTTTCTTTCTATTGAAATGCCAACAGGTGAAACCCTAGTTTATCCACACCATCACATTTTGGTGAACCTAACTTGCTTCATGCTTACTTCTAATTTATTGTCTCATATATTATTTGCATACACTTAAACATTGATATTTACGCTTATAAATCATATATACAATTCAATTACATAAATTTAGAGGTTAAATTCATAAAAAACTAATTTATTCTTCTAAAATTGACTTGTGGGTTGCATAACTTTTCAATTTTATTCTCAAATATGATTTTTATGACATGTTATTGTCAGATTTAAATGCATCTAGTGTTCAATATCATAATTCACATTGTTTAATTCATTTCTTAATCGATCATTTTACAAAGAAATTGCATTGATTAATCATAGTTTACATTTCCAGTCTTTGCATTCAATTTCCCCTCTTTATGCATGAGTTTTGTTACCCTTAGTCCTACATACAATAGTCCAGTGATAAGAGGTTATAGACTTAGGGTTTCCAAGGTTTAAATATTAAGGATATGGAGCCTTAGTCGACTAATTTATTGTACATGAATGTTGGTGCTTCCTCTAATCCAACAACTAACATACCTAATAATATCATATATCCCCATTCACCTCATACTTCTCATGATGAGGATGAATCACTAGCTGGGGTTACTATTGACCAATTGGAGAAGATTGATAATGAGTATGAAAATCTTCAACAATGGATGGGTCAACAATACCTGGATAGTGTGGCAATCCCCTTGATTAAAGAATTCAAAAGAATGGTTCAAAGTGATAAGATAGGCATGGATGTGTTGTGTGGCCTTTCTCATATTGTTGATATCGATATTATGCCAATCAAAAGTTGTGCTAAAGTTCTTGGTTACTCTCAAACAACTAGCCAAGTTAACCCTTCCATTGCTATGCCTACATCCTTTCCTAGTGTGCCTACATTTACATATTTTATTATGACTATTTCCACACAAAATATTTATCCTACACATTTTAGTCATGGGGGAAATCCTATTAATCAATAGTCTTACATACACCCTTCCATGAGTCTACGATTTGTTTAACAACCATCTACCATACTGACATACCATAATGTTCCCCCTCCTTATTCTCAATCTCCACTTACAATAATATTAATCCTTCATCACAATCCAATATGTCCAATTCCAATCCATCCACCAAAGCAACTATCAATAAACTAGCTCAAATTGTTTCATCCTTACAACACCGATTGGCTTATTTAACTCAATCCAAATTCAATGTTCCCACATTTGATGTAGCAAACTCACCATCCGATGAGATTGTTCGCACAATTCCTCCTAAGAATGTGGAAATTCCACAATTAGAGGTATAATGTAAAATATGACCTCTTGACTTATGTGAAGTCATTTCAAACCTTGTGTAGTGATTTCTCTCATGATCAAAGGCACATGGAAAAATTATTTACTTGAACCTTTAGAGTTAAAGCCTTGCAATGGTATATCTCTGTCTCCTTATTCAGTTACTTCATTTCAACAATTGGCTAATGCTTTCATTCAATAATTTTAAAATAACATTGGTCCTAAAATTACTTCGACTGATTTGATTCATTGTAAGCGAGGAGTTAAAGAAAAAGTGACTGATTTTATTAGTAGATATAAATATTTGCACTCACAAATTGCTTATACTGTGCTTGATCATTATGTTCAAATAATTTTTATTGCTAGTTTTCAAAATGATATTAGAGATAATTTTCTATTTTTTGAGTTTACTTCTTTTACACAATTGTGTGCAGTGCTTCATAATTATCATCTTCAAGTGAGTCAATTTGAATCATTCGCTTCAATGGCTTTGGTTGATAAGAATGAGAGTGCAACAATTGTTTATGAAGTTCAAACACAACAAAATTTTCATCAAGATAAATGAAAACATCAACACTCAAGTAGTAACCATGCCACCAGGTGTGGTCACTTTATTCTAATGCTTTATAAAATAATTAACTCCTCTTTTTTATTCTTTATAGAGTATAATGTTGAGGTTGATAAATGCTAATATGTTGCAACTCCCTCATATAAAACCAATTGACCATTCTAAACCATTGCCAACTTCCCATGATCCTAAAGCTTTTTGTCAATATTATTGTCAACCAAATTATGACATTGAGAAATATTACTAGTTGAGGGATTCAAGACTTTATTGATAACAATACTATATCCGTAGCTAGTGTGAATGAAAAAGAGAATAAGTCTGTGGATCCTCCAAACCAAAATCTCCAAATCTTCACCAATCTGTTGCCTTCTCATTCTACCAATTTTGTTGAGTCCAAGCCACTTGCTTTCTCCCCTAATGACCTTTTTGTAGAATCTAATAATGTTGTGAACCTCATTGACAAACCTAAACCTACTAAATACCTATTCATTACTTTTGATCCTAGTGAGACTATTATTTAACCTAATGGCCCATTGTATATTATTGTGAATATCAAAGACAAACTCTCACGAGTGTTGCTCATTGATCCAATATGTATGGTGAATGTGATTACTGGAGAACATCTTATTACTTAACGATTGCATCAAATAACATATGGTAAATTTAATGTTATGGTTAAGGTGTATGATGATTTTTCTTGCCCTACTATTAGTTCTATTACTCTTCCCATTAACATTGGTACTAAGTGCTTAGATGTCACCTTTGCTATTATTTCTACATTAGATCATTTTTTTGTGAAGTTGGGACATCTTTGGCCCTCTTCCATAAAATCTATCCCTTCTACAATTCATAAATGTTTGAAATTCCCTCATAATGACACTATTATAATGATTAATCATAACCTTTACCAACCCACAATGAAGTGTTGAAATTCAACTCTTGATTACTATTGGAATAAACAAACTGAGCCTTTGAAGCCTCAAAATGACATCCTTTTCTTATCTTTTCAAAAAAGGAAAAATAAGATGATAATGACATTGAGTAAACCTAGAGACCCTATACCCATGGATATTCCTCTTCCTCATCCCGACCCTAGTCTCCTTCCCATTACTATTCCTCTTATATATGGCACAATCCCACCTCTTATGTCTTATAAAGGAAAGAAATTGGAATCATGTATCTCTCAACCTATTGGGGTTTCTTCTGTTCCTCCCCCTATAAGGGAAGAAAAGAAGCCCATGTCAATTGATCCTCAACCTTCACAAGTCGACTAAAACTAAAAGGAATTGTTATACGAGAGAACACCGACAAAGATGTCATGCTAAGGCTTGTAATATTGTTTCCCAAACCCTTTCATCCTAGAAGACACCAAATGTTGACTTGGTCCTATTTGTCCAATCTTTGCCTAACCCTAGTGAGGAAGTTCAACTCAAATCACCTAAATTAAAAATGCTTAAGAAAAATGATGGTTCAATTTATTTTCATGTTAAAGATCATATTTTTATTATTTTTGATGATGATATGGATGATGATAATAATGGTGTTCATGCTAACACTGATGATCTTAATGATTCTGATGATACGTGTGAGCTTGTTGAGATTAATCATGAGTTATCTTCACATTTTTCAAAAGCATTAACCCTAGCTCCTAGTGACAAACAAAGTGATTCATAATTAGAGCATGGTCCTTGTTAGGAACTTACAATAGCTCCATCTATCATGCTCAATGTGGCTCCTCTTGCATCTTATCCACAATCCCTAAATGATGTTAAACAAAATTGGGCTGTGAATGATTTGCTTGACTAGCTTCATTTGTATTGGGAATTATCTTTTGTGTGTTTTCTTGTTCATAATGTGCTTTCGTTGTGATGTGTTGCTTGATATGTTTTTGTCTCTTTGGATGACCCTTGTTACTTTGTTAGTGAAAGGTAATAAAGAGGCTGAATCTATAGTGATATTCCTCTATTTGTATCTCAATTATTCTATGTATCATCTCTATGCTATGTCGTAAATGTGCTCTCGTATTGTCTACTTGGGGATGATGCAAAGAATTGAGATCTCCTTTTTGGTCTCTTCCATGTTGAGTAAAAAAAAGACATTTGTTTGTTATCTGTTGTGTTCATATTTCCACCACCCTCAAGGGATGAGGTCAATTCGATACAATTTTTCTTGGCATACATTATTTATCACAAGTGAATTAATGACCCTAGAGTTAGTGGATCCCTTATGTGCTTTTTCCTATATGTTTTGTCACTATTATCCTTTGATTTGTCCTTTCTTTGGGGCATCTCATTGTGGTAACGTGCTTGTATTTTGGATGCATGGAACCTTAAAGTTATTGCTCCTGATAAGGCATACACAATCACTTTAATGTGTGGACATACACTCCACTCAATGTTACACTTTATACACACACTAATGACATGTTTCTAATATTCAAGTTACTTTGCAAATTGAGCCTTTTTTCTTTGTAATTTGGTATTTTAAGATTTTATTTTTAATGTAATTAAATCTTGCTAGGCCATTATAGTCATGCTCTCTTTCCCTTTCATGTGTTGTACCTTTTACCTTGATATTGGAGTAGTAAGATCCTAAAGTCCCTGGGGGCTTGGTGTGTCTTGACTCTTTGGTATCTTGGTGAAAGTTTTTCAATGCAAATTTGTACTTTACTATGAGTATGGGTGTGGTCTCATACTCTCACTATAGTGGGGGCTAAATGCAGTGTTAGAAATTGTATCTGCATATAATTTCATCCTCACCTAGACCCCACCTTGGCATTCTGTCTTTTAGTGCCTGATGTTTGCTTTGATTATGCTCACACCTTTTGAAAACCTACATTTTCACTTCTACTTCTGTCTCCTATCCAAATATAAGTCTTGATTTTCAGGATTAGAGTGCCAAACCACCCCGGTCTTCTTAACCAGGACCCAAATTTGGTCCCAACAATGGTCACATCAAGTGGGTGGGAATTTAGTTCCCATGTCAACCTACTTTGGAAATTCAAATAATTTTTGAACAGTTATAAAAGGAGGCCTACCCCTCTCATTTGAAGCGAAGAATGATGTCTATGAAGCCTAATTTGGATCTCTCTCAATTCCATTCAAGTGAGAAAACAATCAAACATTCATCAAGCATTGAAGGAGAGGTTAACTCAAGTTCAACCATTCAAGATGGCATACGTTATCAAACTTTCATGAGACATTCTACATGACATCCTAAACCCTTGTGCGAGGATTCAAGCAAGATTCATCAAGACCTATCAAATTCATTACAAGCATTCAATTTTAGATCCAGCCTTTCTCTCAAAAGGAAAGCATCTTGCTGCAATTTCATTCTATTTCCATTACATATACATATACATATACATATACATATAAATATACATATACATATACATATACATACATACACACACACACACACACACACATATATACACACACGTAAATATATGTATATATGTGTATATATATATGTATATATATACACACACACATATATACATATACATATACATAGACACACACACACACACACACACACACACACACACACACACACACACACACACACATGCGAGAAAAGCGGGGCTATGAAACTTAAAATATGAAAAATGTTGTCCACACACCCACAAGACTTCTTGGTGCGAGTTATGGAGTCATGAAGAATGACTCAACTTCCCAAGGTAGGTTCCATGGTTCTCTATCTCACAAGATCCCTCAAGCCAATGCCTTTGCTCTCAGATCACTGAGCAAAGTGACTTAGGGATGATGAATGCAAGAATGAGGGATGCTTTAGATTGATTTTAACATGAAATGCATCCTATTTATGCATGATTCCATTAATGAGTTAAACTAGATTATAAGATGACAAGAGTAGTATCAATACTATCCTAACATGATATACTAGTTAATGATTTAAGCTAATGAGAATAGAAATACTCTAAAATGCTTATTAGATTAATTCCTATTAAAAAAAGAGGCTAGATGTATTGATAAAATTGAGCATAAGTGAGATACTAAAAGCTTGGATGATTTTTTGAAATGGAGGAATAAGAGCTCTATTTATAGGGAAAATAGGGCAATGGAAGGTCAAGATTGAAGGAGTTAATCAAGGGTCAAGATTGAAAGTTATCAATCCATGTTTACAATTTTAACCAATGAAATGGTGACAATTGTCAACATAATACTGGTTGAGAGGAGATGTAAGAAGCATTAAATGCTTGAGAAGACCTCATGGTTACCTTAGAAGGTAAGGGTTAAGGTTAGGTTAGGGTTATCCAATGGATAAAGCTTTTACCCAAAGGATAAACTCTTGTGCAAGGGTTAAAGGGATAACCATGGTCAAAGCAATGAATGCTTGATGAGATCCCTGGGTTAGATGAGGGTTAAGTTAGTCAAAAAGTCTCTAACCATGCCACTAAGGGTTAGTTAACCATTAATGGTTTGAAGACTTTGGGGACAAATTTGTAAGAGTCCTTCCAAATTTGGGGGTATTCAAGAGGTTAGCTTGTTGAAGGCATAAAGGCTTTAACGCTTTTAGAAGACTTTACTCCAAATTTGAGAAGTGATTTCCTCAAATTTAGGGAAAAGGGATAATGGATGGGTTTAGGCTAATTGATTAGGATTAGATAGATTCTAGAAGAAATTAGGAATAGGGTTAGGATGCAAGTGGGAGATGTAGGAAAATGCAAGTGGATGAGGAATAATAGGATTAATTAAAATAAATTGCTTTATTTCAATTTGGTTGCAAATTGGGGATTAAATAAATTAGATTTATTTAATTGGGGTAAACTATTCAATTAAATGTAAATTTAATTAAAAAAGTAGGGAGAAGGGATTTAATTAAATAAAATGATTTATTCAATTAAATGATCCAAACGGCTTAAGTGAATTTAAATAAATAAATTGAATAATTTTTTAATTAAATAGAAGAATGTGAGTGATTTAATTAAATTAGATTTAACTAAATAGAGGAATGAGAATAAAATAAACATTAAATATTCATTTAGGAATATGGTCATTTTTATGCGTCTACATTTTGCCCCTCTTTGAAGTGACGTGTGTGCACATGTTGATTCAAAGAAAAATGATGTGTCGTCATGATTTGGTTATGATAAGTGTGATGTTGTATCGAGATGTTCATGTCGTGCCCTAGATTTGATAAATGTTGTTGATAATGCCCCCTCGAGAGATGAATCAAAAATTTGAAAATTTGATTTGTTTTGATAAATTGGATTGCATTTTAAATTTTTGTCTATGTTGAATGCGATAAGTTGATTCATCTCCCAATAATGATGTTTGTTAGGGTTAGAAATGAGACCATTAGCAATTTACATGTTCGTCCATGCAAACCTAATTTTCATTTACCCTATAAAAAGGTAAAAAGTGATTTATTTTGTCTCATTTGTGCTTGTTGACTTTGGAGAAAGTGACACTCAGAGAAAAAGATAAAATGCCGATTCCTTTTGCTTCTCATTGATTCGAGCGCATACAGACGTATTGGAGGCCTGCCACGTATGGACCACCGGTAAGTCATCTTTTCTAACCCCTTTTTGATTTTGGTTATGTCATTTTTGATCATGTTTTTGAATTTTCACACGCAAATTTAATGGTTTAGCGCGTCGGGGTTAAACTGTAGCACATAAAGATAGGTTAGTGTATCGGGGGCATAGGGTAGCACCTAGGAGAAAAGGGGTAGCGTGTAGGAAAGACCTAGCGCATAGGATTGGCTGGGGCTCACATGGGTAGTATAGGATAGCACATACGTATGACCTAGCGCGTAGGGTTAGGTTCGTAGCGCAGGGACCAGGTAGGATAGCGCATAGCTTAGAAGTGGCATAGAGGGTAGTTTAGGTGGCGCATTAATAGGATAGGGTAGCACATAGGTGCAGGCTAGCACGTAGGGTTAATTGGGTAGCACTTTGATAGGATAGGGTAGCGCATAAGTGCATGCTAGATTGCAGATAAGATTGTTTAGCTCATGAACGGAAAAATTTGGGTAAAATATGATTTTGGATGAAGAAAAATAGGTAGGTTTTTGTCAGTTTTGTCGGGATGGGTGTGAATTGTCAGTCTACGTGTCTGCTATTATTGTTTTCATAAGTTTGTCCAATATGAGTTTTGATATAACTTGATTTGACTTGTAATGTTTCAAGTTGATTTTGATCTGATGTTGATTTGATATGATGTGGATTTTGATATGGATGTTTGATATGAACTTGATTTGATATATATGTTGAACTTGAGTTGTTTTACAAGCTGATATGGATGTAGAACTTGAGTTGTTTTACAAGCTGATATGGTTGTGGAACTTGAGTTTTTTTACAAGCTGATATGAATGTGAAAATTGAGTTGTTTTACAAGTTGATTTGATTGTGAAACTTGAGCTGTGTTACAAGTTTATATGATTTGATATGGAAATGGATTTGATATGATGTAGAACTTGATTGGATTTTCAATGTTTTAAGTTGATATGAATTTAAAATAGATTTGATGAGGAAACTGATATTGGACTTGTTTTGTTTGTGACAGGAGCATATTGGAGTTGTCCAGTCGTGAGAGCAATTTCTGAGACCATGATCATTGATACCACGATTGACACAGGCTAATAGGGATATCATTGAGAGGTGTGACCTATCCTCTTTGTTAGAGATGCCCTGATTTATCATTAACTGAGGTTTATTGACAGTGTTGGCTGAGAAGTGGCATAGCGACACCAACACCTTCCATTAGCGATAGGTGAGTTCATAGTGACACCTAAGGATTGCTACTGGATTCCGTGGATTCCTGTGGTAGGTGCATGTATAACATTGCCATGGATTTGGCATTTAGGACACTTCTTTCCAAAATGATAAGAGTCTTTTTCCATTGTCGGCCAGTAATATCCCATTCTCAGAAGTTGTTTAGCAATAGTAGGACCACTTGAATGTGTGTCATATATACCTTTGTGAAGCTCTTGTAAAAAAGAGTCAGATTCATTATGATCAAGGAAACAAAGAAGAGTACCATCTAGACCTTGACGGTACAAAGTATCAGCAGTGAGAGTGTAACAGGCGACTTGCTGGATAAAGTTGCGTTTTTGGTTTCGGGATAGGTCAATAGGTAGGATATTGCTTTTAAGATAGTCGTATATCGGTCCGTATAACGGAGAGTCAGAATTGGTCAAGGCATAGATAAGATGGGATTCAGAATGGTCATAGGCTGGGGAGAATAGTTTCTCTACCAGAAACTCGTAATGACTCTGTTGCTCTGGAATTTGCAGTAGTGAAGCGATAGTAGCCATTGCATCGACTGCTTTGTTGTGGTATTTGTTCAAAGGTGATGTGTACAAAATATTGTTTGAAATCATCCACCATTCATTTGTATGGGAGCAGCTTATCGTCCTTTGTCTGATAGTCATTGTTGATTTGATTGATGACTAGTTATGAATCTTCGTAGACTTTTAATTATGTGATTCTCCATTCCATGACTATTTTGATGCCTATAACTAGTGCCTCATATTCAGCAACGTTATTTGTGCATGGAAACATGAGCCTATATGATCTTGGTATGGTGTGCCCATCAGGAGTGATGAACAGAATGCCAACACCTGAGCCATGTTGAGTATAGGTTTCATCAAAGTATAGGGTCCATTATTTGGTGGAAATAGCAAGAACATCTCTGTCTGAAAATTTGATCTCCATTGGTTGTTTTCCAGGTAGTGGTGCTTCAGCTAGTTGATCTGCAATTGCTTGTCCTTTGATAGCTCGTTGCTTTGTATAGTGGATATCAAATTCACTGAGAATCATGATCCATTTAGCCAATCTACCTGTAAGAGCTGCTTTGCTAAGCAAATATTTGAGAGGATCAAATTTTGCAACTAGCTTAATTGTGTGAGCTAGCATGTAATGCCAGAATTTTTGAGAAGCAAATACCACTGTTAGACAAGCTTTCTCAATGAATGTATAGTTGAGTTCATATCCATTTAATGTCTTGCTAATGTAATATATAGCTCATTCCTTGCCTTGTTGATCTTCTTGTGCTAATAATGCCCCCAGTGATATATCTGTTGTTGAAATGTAGAGAATGAGTGGCTTCCTTGCTATTGGTGGTACTAGAATTGGTGGGTTTATTAGATATTGCTTGATTTAATAGAATGATTTTGTACATTTAGCTTCCCATCTAAATGGTACATTTTTATGTAGCAAATGATTGAATGGTAGACTTTTATCTGCTATTTGAGCGATGAATTGCCTGATTGACTGGAGCTGTCCTTGTAGAGATCTGAGCTGGCTGATGTTCTTTGGTGGTGGCATCTCCATTATGGATTTTACCTTTGCTAGATCCACTTCAATGCCCTTTGCTGAAACTATGTAGCCTAGTAATTTGCCTGATGTTACCCCAAAGACACACTTCTTAGGGTTGAGCTTGACTTGGAATTTCTCCAATCTGTCAAAAATCTTTTCTAAGATGCTTAGATGTTCTGCCCGGGTAAATGATTTAGCTAGTAAACCATCCACATAGTCCTCCATGAAGGTATGCATCATGTCATGAAAGATTGTTGTCATTTCTCATTGATAAGTTGCCCTTGCATTCTTTAGGCCAAAAGGCATGACATTCCAATAGTACGTTCCCCAAGGAGAGGTGAATGCTATTCTATCTTGATCCTCTGGGGCTATCTTGATTTGATTATAGCTCAAAAAACCATCCATTAGGGATAGCATTGCATGGCCTGCTGTGAGGTCTATAATTATGTCGATACTGGGCAAAGGAAAGGCATCCTTTGGACAGGCTTTGTTGACATCTCAAAAATTGGTGCAAATCCTGATGCTGCCACCAGTTTAGATACTGGTACGATGTTGGAAATCCATTCAACATAGTCGATAGGTTGAATAAATCCGACGTCTAATAGTTTCTTCAGCTCAGCTTTGACCATGAGCACTACATGTGGATTCATCTTTCTCAGTTTTTGCTTGACTGGTTTAGCTCCTGGAGTAATGGATAAGTGATGCATGATTAATTATGGATCAATCTCGGACATATTTGTATATGACCAAGAAAAGTTTATTTGCTTTTCTTTGAAAAATTGGATAAACTTTGATTTTTCTTCCTCTGTCAAAGATTCTGCAAGGAGTATGTTTTTGGCTGCTTCTGTTGTACCAATGTTGATTGATTGAGTGGGCTCAATCAATATGGGTGATCGCTCCTAATAATGTTCAGGAAGAGTGTCAAGTCCCCCATCTTTAGGTGCCTTAAAAAGGTTTTCACCCTCAGATCCATCCTTTATTTTTACTTTTTTGTGATCTATTGCTGCTATTGACTGGTTTTCAGCAGTAGATCTTTTATGTTGTTCATTTTTGCGACTGAGAAACTTGGCACTCCCCTGATTGCAGATGTCGTTACTTTGTTCACTGGTAGAGTCTGTTTCTGGGTTAACGGTACACAAGTAATGGATAATGGATTCATCATTTGGGAAAGTTGGTATGTCATGATTTTCAGGTTCATCCTAGTCTATGAGGTCAGTAAAGATAAGTGGTAAGGAGTCATTAGGTGGATCAAGTTCAGATGCTGTAAGTGTTAGGATGGAGGTATCATCGTGGTTGGCCGTGATATTAAAGAAGTTAAGGATTTCATTGAGGTCTTCCATGGTATCATTTTTTGTGTAGACTTGCTCGTAATGTTGCTACTCATTTTCTTTGGCATCATAGATATTTTGTGGACCAAATTCAAGGAGTCTAGGTTCTATGCCGCGTTCTTCTTGAGATATGGGTGTATGACTATCATTTGCAGCAATATCTTCAGTAACATTAGAACAATTGCCCTATTCATAGTCATTGAATCAGTCTTAGAGGTATTATCCCAGATTCTGGCAGTGCTGTGGATGGGTGTGTTGTAGGGTGAAAACAAGTCTTTGATGATTGATACAAGTCTGATAGTTTTCTCTGATTCTGTGTCAGATCCTGCTTCCACTCTTTGCATTTGTTCATATACTGTCTCTCCCCGGGGAGGAATGATGTTATCAGGAGGTGATTCCTCTTTGTCAAACACTGGTTCTTGAACATGATGTACTTCAGCAGTAGATGCTTCCTTCTTTTGATTGATGTGCTTCCCTTGATGTTGCTTTCTTTCTTGATATTCTCATTCTTTACATATTGTCTCTACTGATTCAAATATTGCTTCCTGCCATGAGTCGTCCTTGTATTTCTTCTTTGCCTTCCATTGAGGTTTTTGGTATTTTCTTGGTGTCTTCTTTGGCGGTAGAGTGTGTTCATAGCCCAATCCTGTTTTGTCTTTACTTAAATTGTGAAGGAGGATCTAATGGTTCTGTGATGCCCTCCTAACACTTGCCGATTGGTCCTTTTCCATTGTATCCCATTTGTTGCATGATTAAGTAGAATTTTCTATACAGGTGTGTTGGTATAGCTTTCTCCATAGTAGCCGCTCTTTCTTCTTCCTCATCCTTGTATAGCCAACTAAGGATGTCTTTTTCCTTTGATTCATGTGCTAGAGTGCCTAGTTGGATAAATTTGCCATCAAACTTGGTGATGGGTTGTGTTGCTTGATGTGTTGATGCTATAGGTAATCCATGAGATTTAGGTGATGCTGGTAAGTTGGCTAAACACAAAGGTTCCAAAGAGTATTCTCCCATGCCTTGCTCTTTGATTTTCATTTTCTTCTTGAAATCCATACATAGCGATTTAGACTTTTCTTGCTGAATAGCTGGTGCTAAGGAACTTTGTTTTTCTCTATTATGTGGAACCAAGCTGTCTTGGGATGCCCCCATAGAATTACAATATTGAAAAGGGTTATGATCTACTGATATAGAAATCTCCTGCCCATTGTAGGGGAACTTAACACACTGATGATAAGTAGAAGGTACTGCTTGCATTTCATGTATCCAAGGTCGATCCAATAAGATATCATATGTGAGGTCTATGTCTAAGACTTGGCACATAGTGTACTTTTGTATTGGTCCTACTTGAATTGGTAACATTACTATTCCTTTGGATGATCTTTCTTCATCATCATATGCTTTGATAGTGATCTTTTTGCATGGATCAATAGATTGCTCAGAGAAGCCTAATACACGGATAAGTTTCAAGGTATAGATATTGAGTCCAACTCCTCCATCTATTAATACTCTTTTGACTCGATGCTTGTAGACCAAGACTTCAATGTGGAGTGGAGTATTGTGTGGATGGCTCAATGAGATATTATCATGCTCAGAAAAGGTAAGGTTATGAGGCCCTTTCATATGAGCCACCATGGCTTGGAATTTGTCAGCATCTAGATCTCGAGGTACATTTGTTTCCAATAGTGCTTGTTCTAAGATGTCCTTGTGTTTTGGCAAAAGTTTTAGCAACTCTAGTATAGATATTTGAGCAGGAGTTTTGCACAGTTGACTGACTAGATCATATTGAATTTTGGGTATAGTGTTTGTTGTTGACGTATGCCCCTTCAAGACATTTTTGAGCTCTGGTTGTTACATTGACAAAATCATGTTCATGCTTGTCTTTGATTGTGATGATATTTACTTGATTGTCCTCGGCTGATATATGGTTGATGGTGTTATTGTATATATGATTGATATGAGCTCCACGTGTATCATTTGAGGTTGAAGCTCCATCCTTTTTGTAGTTTGGAAGAGGATTCTTAAAGGCTCCATGGTCACCATTTGTCTTGAGACCATCGACTGTTAAATCACCTCTATCAATCATGTCTTGAATAATGTTTTTCAGTCTCATGCAATCATTTGTTTGATGACCTTTGTTGTGATGAAAATAAAAAAAGTGTGAGTTATTCCACCAGGGTGGTTTGATTTGTGGTTCAAAGTTGTTGATCGCTGGTAAGGAGATAATTTTGTTTGCTAGGAGTTCTCTGAATGCTGACTCCAAGGATCTCCCTAGTGGTGTGTAAATGCATTTTGGAAAGTTGTTGGTGTTACCTCGCAAGTTTGTATTAGGTCCTCGATTAGTGTTATTGCTTTGGGTATTGTTGGCGCTGTTTGCATTGAGATGATCTTGATTGGTATTTGGTGCATAAGTGTTAGTGCCTTGGTTAGCACCTTTTGGATTCTTTGTAGCTTGAGGATTACCTGATAACGCTAGCACTGGTTGCTTGGATTTTGCATCATTTGATTTGTTTCCTCTATTTCCAGTTTTTTTGTTTCTGGTCCAGAATCTGGATTTGTCTAAGTTGTTGTTGTTTTGGTTGTTGTAGTTGGAAGAACTTGGTCCTTCTTTGAATAATTTCAATGTGCCTTTCTTGACACATGCTTCCTCTACTTGGATGCCATTTTCAATTAATTTGGCAAAAGATGGTATGCACTGAAGTTTGATTATGTAACTCATCTCACTATTCAAGTTATCGATGAAAATTTCCATCTTTTCCTTTTTGGGCACATCTCGAGGATATCTCAAAACCATATGTCACCAATGTTGAAGGAATACCATGAATGTTTCATTATTTTTCTGCTTGGTATTACAGACATCTAGCATAGTGATAGCATGTTGAATGTTGTAGGAATATTGAGTTATGAATTTGTTGACTAATTCATCGAATGATCTAACAAGAGGTGTGATTTTGGATAACCATTCCATTGTTTGTCCTCCCAAGCTTCTTGGGAATAACCTCATCAAATAGGTGTCATCATGGGCAAATTCAAGACTCATGGTGCAAAATTCACAAACATGATCATGAGGGTCGCTTTTCCCATCATATTTGTCAAATTTGGGAATATATGAGTTTGGGGGAAAAGGTACCATGTTTAACCATCTGTCGAAAGGATAAGGACAAATTTCAGTCAAGGAGTATCATACTGTTGTCCCTTGTCGCATGTCTTGCATTTGTCTCTACAACATTTGCATTTGCTGAGTGAGAGCAATCAAAGGTGCATTTGCCTGCCGAGGGAAGAGTTCTTCCCTTGCATTATTTCTAAGCTGAAATGGTGTGTGGTGGGGTATGTTTTGCTTAGGGATGTTTTGGTCGGGCAAATTCTATTCTGGTAGATTTTTCTCAAGTTTGTTTTGTTCAGAGTCACGTGCTTCCTCCTCTCTTTGTCATTCTTGATAATCATAATGTCGAGATCTTGTTCTAAATATGTCAGTATCAAAGTCATCAGGGAGCTTAACCCCTTTGCTTGTGAGAATGAGTAGATATTTTTCTTTGTCGTTTTCCATGAGTCTTTCCACAAGTTTTTGAAATGAAGCGCTTTCTTGACACTCTTGGAGGAGTTCCTCAAAATTTTCCGTGTCTTCTAGATTGGGACACTCGAAAGGATTTGATAATCTTCGATCCATGCTGGACTCTGGTTGCATTCCACTTTGTTTGTTTCGTTGAGAGCAAGTAACAACGAGCATCTAGTAGAAACTTTCTATGACAAAAGGAATGAACTCCTCTTTGATGTGTTGCTTAGGGGTTGGTGGTTCAAACCGTGGTATATTGTAAGTGATGCACTCTTCGGGGAATAAGGCCAGATTGATCTTTCCTCCTTGATTTAGGTGTTGACTGAATGCCGATTTTTGACAGAATGCTCTACTCCTCAATGGTTCCTTATCAAATTCATTGGTTTTGTCTTGAAGATACAAGCGGATATGACGAAGGAATGTTCGATGAGATTTGATGAGTTGGCGATTGATGTATAAAAATTTATTCCATTTGGCAAGTTTCAGAGAACCAGGTTGTTGTTTCCTCAACTTAGTGTTATGATAAATACTCTTTCTTCTCAGAATATGAGGATTAGTCATGCACAAGCGATCAATGGTTTCCTTTGATTTGTTTTGGATTTAGTTATCTTGTTTGGAAACTCAAGTTTTACTTTATCAAATGAACGTTTAGATGCCCCCTCATGAAAAAGCGTGTCAATTATATGGAATAAGAGCTTTCTCGATATGGAAACTTGATTTGACAACTTGGAGTTTAAAACAAGTGTGTTTTTGGATAGAAATCCTTTTGATTGAAGGACCTATTGATACTTGTGATGATGTTTCCCGATTTTGATAGGAGAGATGTATTTTATCTTGCGACTAGTTTTCAGATTTTGACAACTTTGTTTTACAGAGAACTTACTTTGGGAACCGTTTTCAATACTCTGTTTTGATTCCCTGTTTGATGAAGTTCAAGCTGAGGAAAGAAAGATTCCTAAATTGTTTTCAGATTTTTCAAAAATAGCCTCTATTTTGCCCCCTATTTTCTTATTTTCTGCTATGTGCTAAGATAGAGATGCAATGTGCTACAAAAAGTCCTCAACGTGCTAGAGAACAAACTCCACGCACTAAGCTGCCCTCGGTGATGTGCTAGCTGGTTTGCCTTGGATTTGTCTTGGTTTAAAAAGTTATGCGCTAATATGGGCTGCTAATGTGCTGATTGTTGGTCTCTATGCGCTAATTTTTGATCCCCACGAGCTAAGTTGTTGCTTCAATGCGGCAGAATGTTTTCAAAAAGTGCTACTTTTAAACTGCTGGTTTTGGATTTTATGAAGCGCTAATGTTCAGACTTAATGCGCTAAGGTGAAGGTCAAATGTGCTAAAGGATAATTTCCACGTGCTAAGAAGTTGCTCTTATGCACTAAACTTCCCTAATAGTTTGACTTGGTCATTTTTCTGCAATTTTTGGAACTTTGTTTTTAGTTTTCAATGATGATGGATGATTTTCTGAAGTAACAAATGAAAGCACAACACAAAAGAGACAACCATTTTGCTTAATCTAAACAATGAGTGTATGTTCTGCGAAGGTGTATTCAAATCCTCAATGTTTTAATAGGTTTAGATACAACATGCAATTTAGTTAGACTCTTTATTCAAAGGTCATAAGTAATATCATAGCCCACTAGTCTCGATACTCTGTCAGCTCAAACAATCATGTCACCCCCTAGGGGGCACCTGTTGTTTTGCCTTTTGCCAGAAATTAACCCAAAGTGAATTGCTTCACAATTGAGTAGTTATCTTGGGAGATATATAGTGAGTGATCTTGGGGGCGGATTCTTCCCCACCCTTGCACTATGATATTATAAATGTCTAGATACTGACTAGGCTCAAAGTTTCTATGCTAAA